>NC_047124.1:38834672-38904997 GCF_902500255.1 Thalassophryne amazonica | reverse complement strand
GTTTAGTTTGTGTTTACATTGGGCCTCATGTATCAATGTTGAGTACGGCGATATTTGAGTGTATATGGGGTGTATGCCAAAACGGCTGCGCTACTTGGCATTTATCAATGTGGTCGTTGGCGTACGCTGCGCTGAAAATATACACCAGGTCGAGAGGTGGCGTAAATTATACACCAAAATGAACCAGTGCTGGAATCCACATAAAAATGAAGATGATCAACGTGATAAACAGTGCCATTATACAAATCAATGCATATGTTACATAAATAACACTTTCCTGATTATACTACATAATAATCAATACAAATCCCGCCTTTGCGGGATTGCTGGTCTATCAAGCACGATCCGTGGTCACAGCGTTGACTGCAAAGAAAGTGCTGCTCGCCTTTTTCTCCAGACTTCGAGCCTGGAGCCAGAGCAGCGCTGAGCTTAACTTCATGTGGTGTGATCGTTTTAGACTATGAAATTGATAATAACTGTAGTTTCGTCATTCCCTTAATTCGCCTGTGCTGCAACCAGGTTTTGTTGTCTCCATTCGGTTGTCACAATAAAATAAATACAGAAATACATTTAAAAAAATAAAGAAATCTGACAGATTAGGCGTGTTTTATTAATTGAGTGAGCAAATATCCACATGTCAAGAATTATTGACATGTGAAAAGAGAATACAGTGGTCCCTCCCTATAACACCGTTCACCTGTCGTGGCCTAGGAGTCTCGCGGAGTATTTAGTCCAATTTTACATGCCTTTTTTTTACAGTGTTCTGTGTTCTACGTGTCTGTTTATAAGAATCTTGTTGCCCAGAAGAAAAAAGAGCGCCAACAACTACTCATAACTGTTTGTCACAGGGACACAAGACACTTGCTGCAGCGAGATGTGAGTGGAAAAAGGCGCAGCATCAGGACGCAGAGGCCCGATCTGTGACATACTGGTGAGTCACTATTAATAATTTCTTATATGTCCGACCTCGTTCGTTGATCGTTAAAATTAATTTGTTAGTTCTAAATGCCATCATAATTATTTATAGGAAAACGTTCTATTTTTATTTCTCAAACAAATGTTTGGGCCTGAAACAGTTTGGTTTTATTTTTCTACTAAGGTTTGAACTTTGAGAGTGTTTACACACGAGAGAAAAGTGAGAAAATGTTCATGCCTGATTGAGAAAGTGTATAGACTGTGTAGTGAGGGGTTTTACAGCTTTGAAACGTCTATAATAATTGTAAAAAATGACGCTGACTACGTCGCGGTTTTGCGTATTACGGGCTATTTTTTAGAACGTAACTCCAGCGATTAATGAGGGACCACTGTAACACTTTATTGATTATATACTACAAAACAATTGATACGACGGCCGCTTTTGACGCTCTATTGGCACGTGTCATGATTGGTGAAGTTCTTTTTCATTGCCGTCTTCCCGGCTTCCATGTCGTAAAATGAGGGTGTGTCTGAAGCGGAGTCTGAATATTTATGGGCGTGTTTATTAGAATTCCGATCGTTTCCGCATTTATCAAGATCACGTCTGGCGTACGCCAGAAATGGGCAGGTGCGCACTACTTGATACATGTCACGGTGACTTTGGTGTATTTCAAGTTTACGCCGTAAATTTACGCAACAAGTGCGCAACATTGATACATGAGGCCCATTGTGCGCAAACCTCCGTCCCTCCGTTAACCGCATTCGTCTGGTTCTATGGTCAGAACACTTAATAAAACTTTCTTTTACTTTACATATTTTATTATGAACAGGTAAAATATACATGTCTGTTTGGTAATAAAAAAAATATTTATTAAAATAAACAGGACGTTAAAGTGCAAAACCCGAACGACATGAACAGGAAGCGATCGCAGCTCACAGCAACTCCCTTCACTTCATTTCCTTTATTTACCCAGGTAAAAAACTCATTGAGAATGACATCTCTTTTCCAAGAGTGACCTGGCCAAGACAGCAGCCAAAACATTGTTACAGCAGTGAGACAAGACAACAATCAAACACAATTTCACACAAGAGTAAAACAATTAAAACCATTAAGACCATTAAAAACCACAGTGAAATTCAGCATGTACTAGAAGCAGTCACAATGTCCAATAGTGTTAGTTTTACGTTCCTTCAAAAGAGATTTAAATTCACCCCAAGTCACAGGATCAGTTAATTTCAGATCCTTTTGGAGTTTGTTCCAAGAAGCGGGGGCAGCATATCTGAAAGCAGTTTTTCCCAGTTCAGTTCTCACCCGAGGAACTGACATCTGAAATGTTTGTTGGGAACGTAGGCCGTAAGATGGTTGATTTTTAAACATATATACACACAGATAAGATGGCAGGAGCCCAAGAATACATTTCTAGACAAATAAAAACCAGTGTGACAATCTACGAGCAGACAGAGATGGATACTCGGCTATAGAATACAGTGTACAGTGGTGAACACGGTTTCCACAACCAGTGATAAAACGCAAAGCACTATGGTACACACTGTCCAGTTTCTTGAGGTGCTGTAAACTTGCATTCATGTACAATAAATCTCCGTAATCCAACAAAGGTAAAAAAGTTACAGAAATTAGACGCTTTCTTACAAGAATTGAAAAACAGGATTTGTTCTGATTGAAGAAACCCAATTTCAACTTTAGTTTTCGAACTAGGCCCTCAATATGGGGTTTAAAAGACAAATCTTGGTCAATTAATAAGCCGAGGTACCTGTAAGTTGACACAATTTCTATCTCTGTGCCCTCGGTGTTTTTTATCTTGGGGAGATTTGCGGGTAACTGTTTTGCATTTGAAAAAGCATTATTTTTTTGTCTGCATTTAAAACCAGTTTAAGATTCATCAAATGAGACTGAATTATATTGAAAGCCGACTGTAAAACTGCAAACGCTTGTTCAACTGTGGCAGAAGAACAATAGATAACGGTATCATCTGCGTAAAAATGACAAGATGTATTGGATATATTACAGCAGAGATTATTAATATAAATAGAAAATAACAGTGGGCCTAGGACAGATCCGTGGGGAACCCCTTTTGTTATGGGAAGAAACGGAGAGGAAGACCCTGAGAAATGAACGGATTGCATCCTCCCTGATAACTAATTACTAAACCAGCCCAGAGCTTCTTTAGAAAAGCCAATCACAGAGAGTCTGTTTAAGAGAATGGCATGATCAACGGTATCGAAGGCCTTTGACAGATCAATAAAAAGTGCAGTGCAATATTTTTTACTGTCAACAGCCTCGATTATGTCATTGAGAACTTTCACAGTAGCGGTCATTGTGCTGTGTCCTTTTCTAGAACCTGATTGATTATTAATTAAAATGTGATTTTCTTCTAGATACTGTTTAAGCTGGTCTGCAACAAACCTTTCAAGAATTTTAACTAAAATGCATAATTTTGAAATGGGCCTGTAGTTATTTAAAACTGATGAATCCCCTCCCTTTAAAAGAGGAAGAACATATGCAGTCTTCCACACAGCAGGAATGATATTGTTAGTCAGACTGAGATTGAACAGATGTGTGAGGGGCTCAGAAATAAAATCTGCGGATAATTTAAGAAAATGAGAATCTAGATTATCAGGGCCTGCAGATTTAGCAGCATCTAATTGCTTTAGTGCTCTGTGAACGTCGACTTGTGTTAAAGGCCTCAAAACAAATGATTGGGGAACATTTTGTGATGGTGAAAGGGAGTAACTATTAGAGTGGTTTGAGTTTGGATACAAAGACTCAAATAGAGAGCCGGATGAAACAAAGTGATTATTAAAACAAGATAGAATTTCTGATTTATCAGTAATAAATTGTGAATTACTTGTTATGTTTCGGACGCGGTCGGAGCACCGACCCAGCGTTTGAAAGGACCCAGTATAAAATAAGCAGAGCACAGTTCAAAGGATAACAGAATTTAATAAACATAACAGTGAGTGACGTGCTAAACAACTAAAAAGTCCGCGGTCTGGTGAGGTGGAAACACGGCGCACTCTCAACAGCGCAAACGGTCTGGAGCCACAGCAGTTTGGACCCAGGGACCCCGCCGACACCCCCCAGGTGGCCGCGACAAACCAAGTCTGTGAAGAAAGAAAACATGGAGGTGAGTCCAACTCCACACAGAGAGACACAACTCAAAGGTGCACGCAATCAGCAAACACTTCCTGGCTTAAATCTATACATCAGCTTCTCACCCTGCAGGCACGAAACAACTCAGTTCAAATCTCCACTGCAGCAGAAGCTGATTAGACAATTAGCATAACGTGACAGCTCAATAACACAAGGTGTGAGGGACACCAAATCCACTGTCATTACTTCATAAAAGTCACCAAAACCAAATTACCTCAGGAGGTGTGCTGAAGAGCGTGATACCTCACCCAATCCTCCTTCACAGACTGTGGCGTCAAACCTGGAGCGGTCTCTGCGTCCGTGATGGTGAGATTGTTCTCCTGACGTCGAACTCACACGTCTGCTCACAAGGTCGAGTCTCTGGCAATCACACACTGTGCATTCAAGGTTTAAATGCAGCAATCTCTGATCAAGACAAAATACACCACAGCTGTGAGTCCTGATGACCTGCATGTGAAAACAAGCCTCAGGTGTTCAGGGTGAGGTCCTGATGCTCAGCCACTCAGTCCTGAATGCATACCACCTGGTGGGAGAAACAGAAAACAAAAACCAAGCCAGCCAAACACCCCAGCCCACAACATTACTGACAATATGAGTTGGGAAATCATTAGTTTGGATTTTTCCAAAAGTTGATTTTATTGCTTTCCAGAATTTCCTTGGATCATTGAGGCTCTTTGTTGTTTGGGACAAGTAAAACTGAGATTTGGCCTTTTTAATTAAAGCGGTACACCGATTTCTGAGCTGTCGGAAACTGACCCAGTCTGTCTCTGACTTGTTTTTTCTCGCCCGGGCCCAGGCTTCATCCCTTTCTTTTAAAAGATTGGACAATTCAGTGGAAAACCAGGGGTTGAAGCGGCCCTTGACCCAAAATTTATGAAACGGTGCATGTCTATCAATAATTTCTGTAAAAGCATCATAAAAGTATTTCCATGCCAGTTCTACCGAGTCAATAATAAAAATTCTGTTCCAGTCAAAAGCCCATAGGTCATGGAAAAAGGCCTGTTCACTAAAATGTTTGAAATCACGCTTTAAAATAATTTGGGGTTTTGTTTTGGGTAGTTTGGTTTCCCTGACTGTAGCAATACCACAATGGTCACTGATGTCATTGACAAAGATTCCAACCGCGGAGTACTTATCTGGGGCATTAGTTAAAAACATGTCCAGTAAGGATGAATTAGAGGGCCGTTTGGGATTTGGTCTGGTTGGGCTGTTAACAAGTTGTTCTAAATTAAAAGAATCACAAATCGATTTAAAATTATCAGAATCAGTGGACAGCCAGTCAAGGTTAAAATCCCCACAAATTAAAATGTCTTTAAAAGCTAAGTTTGAAAGCTGATCAGTAAATGCAGACAAAGCATTATTATTTGCTGAGGGTGGTCTGTAGCAGCCTACAACCGTAAGAAAATGACCATTTAAAAGTTCAACGTTGACGGCCAGAAGTTCGAACTGTTTGCTCAGTGAGACAGATGATAAAATAAATGTATTGAATTTGTTTTTCACATAAATAGCCACACCACCGCCTCTTTTGGGTCGGTCGCAACGAAAAATGTTGTAACCCAGAATTGCAACATCATTGTCTGTAATGGATTGGGTAAGCCAGGTTTCAAACAAAACTAAAATGTCACAATTAAGTCTATCCACCCAAACTTTAATTGAATCTAACTTTGGGAGAAGACTTCGAACGTTCATATGCACTATTCCAAGGCCAGATTTGGATTTAAAATCTTCTGGAGTATGTAAAATATTAATATCAGGACCAGGATTTGTCTCGACATTTCCAGAAAGAAGAAGCAGGAGAATTTTAAGGCATTTCCTTTTTAAAGAGATGTGCACTGATACCAATTCATTGCTGTTAACCCTTGCCCTGCTGAAAGAGGGGCAGTACAATGAGATGAACCACTTTTGTAGCTCATCGGTATTGGTAAAAGATGGTAGATAAAGTATTTCATTCAGAAGGACAGTAGACCAGTATATTGGGCTTCTAAGATGATCATGACAATAACTGAAGTCCCAGATTGTTCCTTTATGCACAGAGATAAGATGGGGTGCAGAGAAATTGGGTGTAGCACATTTGCCCTCCTCACTGGGACCAAATAAAAACATAAAAAGAAAAATATATACTGACAGGAACATGCTGATAACGTTTAAAATACATTTTTTAGACCAGAACAGCGCAGTGGGAGGTACAATGTGAGCGACCACGTTGCTGGACGTGATGACGTAGAGTCACAGTGTTGCATGTAAACAGGAACCAGCATGGACAGCCAGGCTGTAAACAAAACCCAAAATCAGCGCAACCAGGGGTCTAAAACCAAGATAAAATCTACAAAGGCCGGCACTGGCCAACGGAGGTAAAATCATACACTTCCCTTTATTCTGAAGATTTCAAGCCGAACTCAATGAGACGCTTTGTCGGTCACCGGGCTGTGCTGTGCTGCGGTGCGCTCTCGGCCGCTGATGGTGCTGTGAAGGAGACGTGTTCTATTAACCAAAACGCTAAAACTGCAGAGCAAAAAATGTTGGCAAGCACACAATTTATGATAAAACAAGCACTTCCCTTTACTATGTGAATTATGGGCTCATCACAGTGAAACGCCGGGTCCAGGTAGCTCCAAGGCCAGGCAGCTCCAGGTCAGCTCCAGCTCCCCTTTGAAAATAACGGAGAAACGACCTGAGCGTCTGACATTTTTACATAAAACAAACGCAGTAACAACGTCTAAAAACCCAGTTAATATATCCAGGAGAGTTTTAGGCACAATATACAAAGAGTTTTATGTTGCCATGTTAATGCTGTTGTCCGTGTGCAGCCTGATCAGAGCATCTCAGTGCAGTTGTCAATGTTAATGACAGCGCGCCTTTTTTGTTTGGAGCTGGAAGTTGAAAATCACATGATGCGTTACATCACACTTAACAACCGGATGGGGGAACGATTAGATGGGGGGGGGGGGGGGCTATAAGACAGAGGGACAATCAGACGGGGGAGTGATCAGATGGGGGGACGATTAGATGGGGAGGGATCAGACGGGGGGCGATCAGACGGAGGGATAGGGGGATGATTTAGATGGGGGAGCCGATTAGACGGGGGGCAATTAGATGGGGGGAGCAATCAGATGGGGAGACCGATCAGTCGGCGACACCGGGTCTCTGTAGAAAACCTGCAGGTGATGTCACACCGGCTTTGTCTACCCGTGACAGATCAATAACAACACATAACGGCAACAGCAGACCTGCATAAAAATAATGTCCTCTGTAGTGTTATTGGGTACATGTTAATCTGTGGCAGGACAACAAACACTTTTCTGTGTTAGAGGAAGAAAAAAAAGGTGATTGATGTGGTGTTTAAGGGAGGGGATACTGGTGAAGCACTGCTTCATGTGCACTCGTAGAGAAACCTCCTCTGGTCTACATCCAGGCCTGAAGTCCTAACATCCATCTCTCCGTCACAGGTGAACTCCAGTCGAGCCATGGTGATGACAGAGGAGCACAGCATCAGAGCTCTCGGTGTCCAAAAAGACCTGTCAACTTCTGAAAGCTTCCATGGCCGACAGGGGGTCTACACCAGGAAGCAGTCACTGCCTCCTTCCTGCTCCTCAACCCACATGATGAAGGTCAAAGGCCAAAATGCCACAGAGGACCTTCAGCAGCCGGACGAAGATCGGAGCTCAGAGGACCCATACGGAATGCTGCATACTGCTCTCTGCGTCTCTGAAGAGGACACCAGTTCCAACAATGAAGACTAAATACCGCCACATCCTCCAGACCCCCTCATGTGGTTCACTGTCCTCATAACTGACCACCTCTTTTTCCATTTTAAATCCAGTCCGTATCCTGACATTTGTCTGACACCATGAACAGCACACTCCATGCTGTGCCACAGAGCATGATGGGAAATGACAGGTTCACAAAAGAGGGCCCTACCTTCTACCGAGTGCACAGAAGCAATGATGTCATTACTCATTTCTGCCCCATGCAGTTGCTATTTTTAGACCCACAAGCTCTAAATCATGAGTCCTTTTCTGCTCAGGGTGCAGTGCTGGCCCAGCACCAGGACGCACCTGCACCTTAGACCAGCAAAAACCTGGTCCAAGAAATTAGCAACAGAATAAAAGTACTAACAAATATAAACAACAGAAACCTGAAAACATTAATAACTCTGGTTTGCTCCTAAGTCTTTCCTTCCTCCTCATGCAGTTACTTTTCATAGAATCCAAACGTCAAACACAGTTTGAAACCCAGCTGTGTTTACTGTGCCTGTCATCTCGTGCCTTTACACTGGAACCTTCAGTGTAACTGAAAGCTGACTCCACAGCAACAGTCCCATCAACTAAACCATCAGTTTGTAACTTACCTGCAAAAGCTCTGCAAGTGACGGTTTCAGCACTTCCATTCATTAAGGACTTTGTTTGTGAACTTCATGTCAAACACTGAAACAGCTGCAGCTCAGTCAGAGAACAATCCTCAGAAATCAAAAATTCTACTTTGTGGTCCAGCTGCAAGCTCACATAAACTCATTCCGTCCCATAAAATCTGTCACTTCTCAGTGTGATCTTGAAATACCAACAAACCACAATGGGAATGACAGCTGCCAGGCTGACTGGCTGGTTTTATGTCATGTCCACAACTCACCCATGTATACCGTGGAGACGCAAACAGCTCCCTGAGATTTAGTGCAGTCAGGACAGCATCCATCAGTTATCTTCTAAAAATCACTTAATGATCAATACATGTGAACAGCAAATTGTTCTAAATGTCTGTAACCATGACAGTATTTGATCACACTTCTTTTTACTTAAAATCAAAGTGGGACTGTTTTATCACAGTAATGAGATCAATCTTAAATATACGAGGTCTGTTAAAAAAGTACCTTTTTATTTTTTGCAAAAACCTGATGGATTTGAATCACGTGTGCTTGCATGAGCAAACCTTGAACCTTCGTGCGCATGCATGAACTTTTTCACGCCTGTCGATTGCGTCATTTCCTGGTAAGCAGCCTTTGTGTGAGGATGGGTGGAGTCTCTCGGCGTTTTTTCATTCCAAGGAAAAAGACAGAACAACTGGAGCAGCGCCGCATCAAATTTTGCCAGAAACTGGGCGACAGCCAGGTGGAAACCATTCGGATTATTCAGACGGCTTTCGGTGACGATCCTCTGGGCATCACACAGATTAAAGAGTGGTACAACCAGTTTAAAGACGTCCGCACAACGGTGGAGAGCGAGCCACGCTCCGATCGGCATCAACATGCTGAAACGACCAGATTATTTCCAAAGTGAACGCTGTGGTGATGTGGGACCGTCATGTGACTATCTGAAAAATTGTGGAAGAGGTGGACATCAGCATTTTTTCGGTACATTCCACTGTGACAGAAGATTTGGCCATGAAAAGAGTTGCAGCGAAATTCATGCCAAAGCTGACAGTGGAGCAAAAGCACCGTTGTGTTGAGGTCTCACAGGACAAGCTGGACTCCAAAAAATGATGCCCACCTCTTCCACAATTTCTCAGATAGTCACATGACTGAAAAGTCACAGAAAGCCATCTGAATCTTCCGAATGGTTTCCACCTGGCTTTCGCCCAGTTTCTGGCAAAATTTGATGTGGCGCTGCTCCAGTCGTTCCGTCTTTTTCCTTGCAATGAAAATCCGACAAGAGCACAGCACACGTCCTCACACAAAGACTGCTTACCAGCAACTGACGCAATCGACAGGCGTGAAAAAGTTCACGCATGCTCACGAAGGTTCAAGGTTGGCTCATGCAAGCACACGTGATTCAAATCCATCAGGTTTTTGCAAAAAATAAAAAGGTCCAATACTTTTCTAACAGATCTCATAGTTTAACAAATAAAAATCCAGAATAGGTTAGTGAAGAAACACAACCAATGTCCCCGTCCAAAGGGCACCATGGGTCACTTGAGGACAATCGAGGGGTCACTGACCATCTTGCGGAAGAACGAAGGGTCAGTGAACAGTTTGAGGACAATTAAGGGGTCAATGAACGGTTTGTGGACAAGCGAGGGGTCAGTGAACAGTTTGTGGACAATCGAGGGGTCAATGACCACTTTGGGGATGATCGAGGGGTCAATGAATGGTTTGAGGACAATTGAGGGGTCAATGAATGGTTTGAGGACAATTGAGGGGTCACTGAAGGTTTGAGGATGATCGAGGGGTCAATGAACAGTTTGAGGATGATCAAGGGGTCACTGAACAGCTTGAGGACGATCGAGGGGTCACTGAACAGCTTGATGACGATCAAGGGGTCACTGAACGGCTTGAGGATGATCGAGGGGTCACTGAACGGTTTGAGGACAATCGAGGGGTCAATGACCGGTTTGAGGACGATCGAGGGGTGACTGAACGGTTTGAGGACGATCGAGGGGTCACGGAACGGTTTGAGGACGATCGAGGGGTCACTGAACGGCTTGAGGACGATTGAGGGGTCACTGAACGGCTTGAGGATGATCGAGGGGTCACTGAACGGTTTTAAGACGATCGAGGGGTCAATGACCAGTTTGAGGACGATCGAGGGGTTACTGAACGGTTTGAGGACAATCGAGGGGTCACTGAACAGCTTGAGGACGATCAAGGGGTCAATGACCGGTTTGAGGACAATCGAGGGGTCACTGAACGGTTTGAGGATGATCGAGGGGTCACTGAACGGTTTGAGGACGATCGAGGGGTCAATGAACGGTTTGAGGACGATCGAGGGGTCACTGAACGGTTTGAGGACAATCAAGGGGTCACTAAACGGTTTGAGGAGAATTGATGGGTGACTGAATGGTTTTAGGAAGTCAGATATTACCTGTGTGTTACCCGTGCTTCATTTGTGCACCACTTGTGTGTCACGTTGCCACGCATGCTGACTGAGGAAGGATGCCTTATTGTTTTGTGCCTGGAATTTTGATAGAGGACCAGGGCTCGTACCCACGAAGCATCCTAAGGCTAAAAGTAGCTCTTAGTGACGTCATCCTAAGAAAATTTTTAGAATTCGTCAAATTCTAAGACATTTCTTAAAATTTTGGTAAGATAAAAGTTATTCACAAAGCATCTTAGGCCTTAAGAGAGCTCCTAAGGTGCCAAACTGGTAAGAGGAGGGTGGAGAACTTTTAAGAAGCCGAAGAGTGTCTTCAACAGAGAAGACGTCAGAAAGGCAGAGTGGAAGGAGAGACATTCTCCATGTGTAGGATGTCAGTGATTCTGGAACACACTGCCGTTTTGATGGTGCAGGAATAATGTTTGTGTTTGACCTCATCAGGAAAGAACTTACTTTTCCCACCCAGCGTAGTAACGTAATAACGCCTGAGAAGAAGGTCATCACAGCGATACCTGGCTACAGGAGAAAATCTACATTGTATGTAAATATTTTTATTTATATATAAATATATATTATATAATTTTATATATATTGTTATCTTACATTTGTACATAGTGATTTTCATTGCACAGTCTTGTAGGATTTTATAACTATTTATACCTTTTGTTTTTTACTTTATCTGTTTGCTCTTGTACATTTTGTATAATGACAATAAAGGCCATTCTATTCTATTATAAACTCTGTAACATTCATATATTTATTAATATCAACGTAAGTGATGTCAGCAGCCTAAATGCAGCTGAATTTGTGTGCTACAATCTCTGCTCTCGCTTTGGACTGCAGCGCGTACCAGCGCTCCTCACATCGCGGAGAGGAAACATAACAACAAGCTAATCAATATCATAATCAGCATGTGATTGAGGTACGTTCAAACATTTTCAGGCTGCGTAACAGTTTGTTGAATTTTGCTAAGTTTTATCATCATGATATTAAATTATTTTCACAATGACATATTTCTTAATACAGTTCAAGTTATATGCTCGGTTGATTTTACTGTCCATTCATAACTCAGAGCGCAGAGCGCATTAGTTTGTTTTCTCTTTACTTTTTTGTGCCAACCAATCACAGCTCTTAGAAGACTATGTCATACCTAGCAACAGGGTCAATCCCGCCTCCTCACAAAGATAGGAGTTTCTGTTCCCTCCTTGCCCAGAGTTGCTCTCAGACACCTTCTGGATCTCTCTTAGTCTAAGATTCTCTTTATATCAGGATCTCTCCGAGAGGACTCTGACATGCTTCGTGGACACGGCCCTGATCTTCAGCTTGGCCTTACTCATCCGCCTGTGGTGCTCTCCGTGTCTCTCTGTCCACCAATCACCTCTGATACCTACTTTATTTCAAATAAATGACTTGACTTATGCCTTCCAGCCATTCTGTTTGTCTTGGTGCAGTTAATCCCATTTTTCTGACATAAATCAGCGATGAGCCCAGCAGTCACCTCATCTGTTCAGTTCCCCCATATAGAACAACCCCCTAACCCAGGGGTGGACAGCGAGGGCCAAGGCAGAGCCGATGGTTTTACTCCTGAGCTCCTGTCCTCAACTTACAGTCCTGATCATCTCTGAAGTCACTTGCTGAGGTGACTGATGCCAAGGAAAACCTGAACCAACTTGGCCCTTCATGGCACACTATTGCCACATACCTGGAGATGCCAACCCGACCCGATCGCTGTCTGCCTCCACTGTTCTACTCACTTTAATAATAATAATAATAACAATAATAATAATAATCAATTTAGTCATCTTAAAGCACTACATTTCATTTCATCATTTCATTTATTTAGCACACAATCAAGTCACAAATTACAGAAAATAAATAAAAAAATGTACATACATATACATATGTAAACATATGTACACACATACATGCATACACATACGAGGGCTGTCAATAAAGTAACGGTCCTTTTTATTTTTTTCAAAAACTATATGGATTTCATTCATATGTTTTTACGTCAGACATGCTTGAACCCTCGTGCGCATGCGTGAGTTTTTCCACGCCTGTCGGTGACGTCATTCGCCTGTGAGCACTCCTTGTGGGAGGAGTCGTCCAGCCCCTCGTCGGAATTCCTTTGTCTGAGAAGTTGCTGAGAGACTGGCGCGTTGTTTGATCAAAATTTTTCTAAACCTGTGAGACACATCGAAGTGGACACGGTTCGAAAAATTAAGCTGGTTTTCAGTGAAAATTTTAACGGCTGATGAGAGATTTTGAGGTGATTCTGTCGCTTTAAGGACTTCCCATGGTGCAAGACGTCGCTCAGCGCTCTCAGGCGCCGTCGTCAGCCTGTTCAAGCTGAAAACCTCCACATTTCAGGCTCTATTGATCCAGGACGTCGTGAGAGAACAGAGAAGTTTCAGAAGAAGTCGGTTTCAGCATTTTATCCGGATATTCCACTGTTAAAGGAGATTTTTTTAATGAAAGACGTGCGGACGGATCCGCGCGTCAGGACGCAGCCGACGCGGCGCGGCGGCACAGGAAAAACACCTCCGTGTTGATAACCATTTGTAAAATCCAGGCGGCTTTTGATGGCTTTCAGTGGAGTGAGTATATGAGAAATTGTTTAACAGGAAGGACATGTTCCAACTTGTCCTTAAGGCTTTCAACAGAGGTGTTTTTCCTGTGGCGGAGCGTCGCGGCGGCTGCGTCCCGACGCGCGGACCCGTCCGCACGTCTTTCATTAAAAAAATCTCCTTTAACAGTGGAATATCCGGATAAAATGCTGAAACCGACTTCTTCTGAAACTTCTCTGTTCTCTCACGACGTCCTGGATCAATAGAGCCTGAAATGTGGAGGTTTTCAGCTTGAACAGGCTGATGACGCCGCCTGAGAGCGCTGCGCGACGTCTCGCACCGTGGGAAGTCCTTAAAGCGACAGAATCACCTCAAAATCTCTCATCAGCTGTTAAAATTTTCACTGAAAACCAGCTTAATTTTTCGAACCGTGTCCACTTCGATGTGTCTCACAGGTTTAGAAAAAATTTTGATCAAACAAAGCGCCAGTCTCTCAGCAACTTCTCAGACAAAGGAATTCCGACGAGGGGCTGGACGACTCCTCCCACAAGGAGTGCTCACAGGCGAATGACGTCACCGACAGGCATGGAAAAACTCACGCATGCGCACGAGGGTTCAAGCATGTCTGACGTAAAAACATATGAATGAAATCCATATAGTTTTTGAAAAAAATAAAAAGGACCGTAACTTTATTGACAGCCCTCATATACATACACATAACATAAAAAGTACAATGTGAGGAAACGTGAAGCCAAAGGCTTATCAAAGACCTCTCCCAACAGAAACAACACAA
Source organism: Thalassophryne amazonica (assembly GCF_902500255.1). Classification (NCBI taxonomy): domain Eukaryota; kingdom Metazoa; phylum Chordata; class Actinopteri; order Batrachoidiformes; family Batrachoididae; genus Thalassophryne; species Thalassophryne amazonica. The sequence continues at coordinate 38,890,744 of NC_047124.1, read as the reverse complement.
CAACAAACAAAATTCTATCAGTTCATAATATGTAAAAGATGTAAATCAATCAAAACCAAGCAATATATTAACATTATAAATACTCATGTAGGAGCTTTCATTTTTAATCAACTTTTGTATCTGTTTAAGGTGATGGATGGATTTAAAAGATGTACTGTATTATTCCAAGATCTGACACCGTGATATCTAATGTGACACTGATAACGAGTTGTTCTATGCAAAAATAAATGCAAATATGAAGTCTGCCTTGTCGGATAATTATGAATTTGATGGTTATGCACAAAATAATATTTAATAAAAAAGGCCAACTAGAGTCATGAAGCACTCTGAAGACAAATATACAAGTCATGAAAATATTTATATGATAAATATTTAAGAGCTGCAATTTGAAAAACAAAGTTGCACTTGGAGCACAAGGTTTCAAAAAAAGCTATACGAACAAACTTTTTCTGCAAAAGAAAAATGTTTATATAAGTTGCAAAGGTGCTTCCCCATACAACATTGCAATAAACCAAATAAGGATAAACCAAACTATAATATTATGTTAAAAGACATTTGTAATGTACAAAATATCTTATTTTACTTATGATTCCTTTTGACTTAGTTATTTGTTTTACAAACATATTCAATATGTTCTTTCCAACACAATTTGTCATCCATCCATACACCCAAGAAACATATAGAAGAAACCCTTGATATTTCTTCATTGGCAGTGTAAATTTTAATTTGATCATGATTACATTTTTTATTGCCAGCAAATAACATAAAATTAGACTTATTTATATTTAATGATAATTTATTAACTTTAAACCACATTGAATCATTCAAAAGATCATTATTTAAACTTTTAACCAAACCATGTATATCTTTGCTGGAAATAAAAAGAGTAGTGTCATCAGCAAACAACAATGGAAATGTAGTAGCAGAAATGGAAGCAGAATCGTTGATATATATTATAAATAAAAGCGGTCCCAAAATCGAACCTTGAGGAACTCCACAATCAATAGAATTGATTTCAGATTTCAAATTGAGAAAAACATACTGTTTTCTCTCTAAGAAATAATTACTAAGCCATTTATAAACAACAGCTTTAAATCCATATTTATTTAACTTAGAAAGCAAGATTTTATGATTTACTGTGTCAAACGCTTTCGAAAGGTCTAAAAACACACCAATTCCAAATTCGTTGTTATCTAAAGCAGCATAAATTCTATCCATCAGTTCAATCAGGGCCATATATGTTGAATGATTTTTCCGAAATCCATATTGATAGTTATATAAAATTGAATTCTTAAGCAAATGATCATTTAGTCTTTTATAAACAAGTTTCTCTAAAATCTTTGAAAAACATGGCAAAACTGAAATAGGACGAGAATTTGAAAAAGATGCTGGATCACCTTTTTTAAACAACGGTATGATTTTCGCAATCTTTAAATCAGATGGTACTATGCCCGTTTTCAAGGACAATGGAAAGAATATATGTAAGTGGTTTGGAAATTTCATGTATGACACGTTTTACAATAGATGTATTTATTCCATCATGACCAGCTGCACATGGATGTAGTCCAGCGATAATTTCACAAACCTCAGTGGAATTTGTGGATTCAAATTCACTCACAGATGAAAATGAACCTTTAATGTAATCAACCGGATTAATGTTTGTGGAATCAATTTTTTTGCAAGAGAAGCACCAACCTTTGAAAAAAAAATTATTAAACTTACAAGCAATGTCAAATAGATCAGAAAAGCTTTTAGATCCATCTGAAAAAGTTGACAGATATTTTGATGAACATTTTTTCTTCTTAAGTAGTTCATTGATTATTTTCCAGGTCCCTTTGATATCATTTATTGACTTTTGAAAATTATCACTAAAATATTTCTTCTTTGCAGCCCTGAGAAGATAAGTGTATTTATTTTTATAAAATTTATAGGTATATAAATTTAACACTGAAGGAGATGATATGATACAACTTGTTTTTTCTAAATAGGGATTTTTGTAGTCCCCTAGAAAACCATGGGTTTTTCTTTTATATATATATATATATATATATATATATATATATATATATATATATATCACCAGATAATTTAATGATTGGAAATGATTTTTCATAAACTTCACTGAACATTTGCATGAACACCTGATACGCTAAATTGGGGTCTGTTTCCATATATATATATATATATATATATATATATATATATATATATATATATATATATATTATCAAAGAAAATACTCTCCATTAGTCTCTTGAATTTCATTTTATTAATATTATTAAAATTTCTATAATACTTGGTTGATTTCTTGTTTGGCATTTAACAATGATCCAATTCCACAATTTGAAATATTGGAAAATGATATGAAATATCAGTAAACAATATACCAATTTCATTACATAATTTAAATTATTGAATAAGATATTATCTATTAATGTAGAAGAATAATCAGTAACCCTTGTCAGTTTGGTAATTGAGGGAAAGAAGTAATTTGCATGAAGGTTGTTTAAAAAAATCATTAGTCGCACAATGTGTTTCATTATTGAACAAATTTATATTCAAGTCACCAAGAATTTGATGGATCTTATCCTCTCTGTTAATGAATTCCAGAATATTTGAAAAGCACTGGTTGAAATTCACAACATCCGTATTTGGTGGCCTATAAATACAGCCGTTAATAAGATTTTTTTGTTCTACTTTCAGACAATATTTCAATGAAAATTGATTCTAAATCAGATTCACTTGAGTTCATAAGATCAGATCGCACATTAAAATCCAGATTTTTAAGTACGAATACCAGTAAAAGATCAAGGGCTGAGACGTCGCCCGGTATGGCGGAGCTGGGGTCCCACCCTGGAGCCAGGCCTGGGGTTGGGGCTCGCGCGCGAGTGCCTGGTGGTCAGGCCTTAGCCCATGGGGCCCGGCCGGGCTCAGCCCGAAAGAGTGACGTGGGCCCGCCCTCCTGTGGGTTCACCACGTGCATAGGGGGCCATGGGGGTCGGGTGCAGAGAGGATTGGGTGGCGGTCGAGGGTGGGTGGCCTGGCGGCCCGGTCCATGCTCACAGCCCCTGGCTGTTGGGACGTGGAATGTCACCTCGCTAGGGGGGAAGGAGCCTGAGCTTGTGCGGGAGGTTGAGAGATACCGACTAGAGATAGTCGGGCTCACCTCCACGCACAGCTTGGGCTCTGGTACCCAACTCCTGGAGAGGGGCTGGATGCTTCATTTTTCTGGCATCGCCCACGGGGAGAGGCAGAGAGCTGGGGTCGCATTGCTTGTTGCTCCCCAGCTCAGTCGCCAAGTGTTGGAGTTCACTCCGGTGAACGAGACGGTCGCGTCCCTACGCCTTCGGGTCGGGGACAGGTCTCTCACCGTTGTCTTGGCCTATGGGCCGAGCAGCAGTGCAGAGTACCCAACCTTCCTGGAGTCCCTGGGAGAGGTACTAGATAGCGCTCCGACTGGGGACTCCATTGTTCTCCTGGGGGATTTCAGCGCCCACATGGGCGGCGACAGTGAGACCTGGAGGGGGGTGATCGGGAAGCACGGCCTCCCCGATCTGAACCCGAGTGGTGTTCAGTTGTTGGACTTCTGTGCTAGTCACAGTTTGTCCATCACGAACACCATGTTCGAGCACAAGGGTGTCCATAAGTGCACGTGGCACCAGGACACCCTGAGCCGGAGGTCGATGATCGACTTTGTAGTCGTATCATCTGACCTTCGGCCACGTGTCTCGGACACTCGAGTGAAGAGAGGGGCAGAGCTGTCGACTGATCACCACCTGGTGGTGAGTTGGATGCGCTGGGAGGGTAGGAAGCCGGTCAGACCTGGCAGGCCCAAACGTATCATGAGGGTCTGCTGGGAACGACTGGCGGAACCCTCTGTCAGCGAGGTCTTCAACTCCCACCTCCGGGAGAGCTTCTCCCAGATCCCGGAGGAGGTTGGAGACATGGAGTCCGAGTGGACCATGTTCTCCACCTCCATTGTCGATGCGGCTGCTCGTAAGGGATGCCATCAAGCTGAAGAAGGAGTCCTACTTATCTTTGTTGGTAGGTGGGACCCCAGAGGCAGCTGACAGGTACCGGCAGGCCAAGCGTGAGTCGCAGAGGCAAAAACTCGGGTCTGGGAGGAGTTCGGGGAGGCTATGGAGGAGGACTATCGGTCGGCCTCAAAGAGATTCTGGCAAACCATCCGACGCATCAGGAGGCGGAAGCAGCTCTCCACCAGCACTGTTTACGGTGCGGGTGGGGAGCTGTTGACCCTGACTCGGGATGTTGTCGGGCGGTGGAAGGAGTACTTCGAGGATCTCCTCAATCCTATCGTCACGTCTTCCAAAGAGGAAGCAGAGACTGGGGACTCAGAGGCGGACTCATCCATTACCCAGGCCGAAGTCACCGAGGTGGTTAGAAAGCTCCTCGGTGGCAAGGCTCCTGGGGTGGATGAAATCCGTCCTGAGTACCTTAAGTCTCTGGATGTTGTGGGGCTGTCTTGGCTGACACACCTCTGCAACATCGCGTGGCAATCGCGGACAGTGCCTCTGGATTGGCAGACCGGGGTGGTGGTCCCTCTGTTTAAGCAGGGGGACCGGAGGGTGTGTTCCAACTATAGGGGGATCACACTCCTCAACCTCCCCGGTAAGGTCTATTCCAGAGTACTGGGGAGGAGAATTCGACCGATGGTCGAACCTCGGATTCAGGAGGGGCAGTGTGGTCTTCGTCCTGGTCGCGGCACACTGGACCAGCTCTACACGCTCCATCGGGTGCTCGAGGGTTCATGGGAGTTTGCCCAACCAGTCCACATGTGTTTTGTGGACCTGGAGAAGGCGTTTGACCGTGTCCCTTGGGGCACCCTGTGGGGAGTGCTCCGGGAGTATGGGGTCCGGGGTCCTTTGCTAAGGGCTATCCGGTCCCTGTACGACCGCAGCAGGAGCTTGGTTCGCATTGCTGGTAGTAAGTCAAACCTGTTTCCAGTGCACGTTGGCCTCCGCCAGGGCTGCCCTTTGTCACCAGTTCTGTTCATTATTTTTATGGACAGAATTTCTAGGCGCAGCCAGGGTGTACAGGGGGTCTGGTTTGGGAACCACAGAATCTCGTCTCTGCTGTTTGCGGACGATGTGGTTCTGTTGGCTTCGTCAAATCAGGACCTTCAGCGTGCACTGGGGCGGTTTGCACCTCCAAATCCGAGGCCATGGTTCTCGACCGGAAAAAGGTGCTTTGCCCTATTCAGGTCGGTGGAGTGTCCTTGCCTCAAGTGGAGGAGTTTAAGTATCTCGGGGTCTTGTTCACGAGTGAGGGACGGATGGAGCGTGAGATCGATAGACGGATCGGTGCAGCATCTGTAGTGATGCGGTCGCTGTATCGGACCGTTGTGGTGAAGAGAGAGCTGAGTAGGGGGGCAAAGCTCTCGATTTACCGATCAATCTACGTTCCAATCCTCACCTATGGTCATGAGATTTGGCTCATGACCGAAAGAACGAGATCGCGAGTACAAGCGGCCGAGATGAGTTTCCTCCGCAGGGTGGCTGGGCGCTCCCTCAGAGATAGGGTGAGGAGGTCGGTCACTCGGGAGGAGCTCGGTCACTCGGGAGGAGCTCGGAGTCGAGCCTCTGCTCCTCCACGTCGAAAGGAGTCAGTTGAGGTGGCTCGGGCATCTTTTCCACATGCCCCCTGGACGCCTCGCTGGAGAGGTGTTCCGGGCACGTCCCACTGGGAGGAGGCCCCGGGGAAGACCCAGGACACGCTGGAGGGACTACATCTCTTGGCTGGCTTAGGAACGCCTTGGGGTTCCCCCGGAGGAGCTGGGGGAGGTGTCTGTGGATCGGGAGGTCTGGGCGGCTTTGCTTGAGCTGCTGCCCCCGCGACCCGACTCTGGATAAAGCAGAAGAAAATGGATGGATGGATGGATATTGAAAGTCCTCTTCCAGACCTTTGTGGCAATTCATACAAGCCAGTGTCTTTACACTGCTCAGTCAGCCATGATTCTGTAAGGGCGATTACAGAAAACTCATGATTCAAAGAGGATATAAAATGTGTCAACTTCTCACAATTTTTTGGAAGACTGTGAATATTTAAATGTAAGACTGAAAATGTTTTATAAGTATTAGGATAAGACTGTAGAAGGTGTTTGAATTTAAGTTTGTCATAATAATCACATGAGTTAGGGTTATTTACATTAGAGAAAAAGTTCATATCAGGATCAGCTTGGAATCTATGAATTACATCAACTCGATCAAGTTCAAATGGGTTGAATAATAAAGTCTCATTAACAGCAAAACCATCATAATTATCAAGAAGATGTTGTTGTGAAAGTGTAGTGACACGGACCCACAACGGGGGGCGCAAATGAACGGTCAATAGATGAGCCAAAAAAGTAACAATTTAATGTTGTGAAGGTGCACAACGAATATACAGACAATCTCAGAATTTGATAACAGTCAATCCACAAAGGTGACGTGTGGGCAGGCTCGAGGATAGAAGACGTCTGTCCTGAGAAGAGCCGGAACCACACGATTTCCGCCGCCACCGAACCTGGTGAATACTGGAGCCGCCAAGTCCCGAATTCCCAGGTGATCACCGTCCCCGACTGTCGGATCTGGTACTGCTGGCGAGGAGCAAAGACAGTCAAGTGTGGGTGTGTGTACACCCCGTAACAACGGTGGGAATTCCACCTCCACCTCTAACACACACTCGTGCAGCGTCTGTTTAACCACTTATCTGACGGGGCGTAGGACGAAACAGTCGCGACCCACGCCTGTCCTCTGGTTGACAGCTGCAACACAATAGCTCTTGGAATCACTTAATGCTGGCAGAGAAAGTTACCTCCATAGAAGTACGATATCTCGGCGATGAGGTGGAGATGACGTCTGGGTTTTATGGAGTGAGATGATGAAGAATGAGTGACAGCTGTCAGGAAATAATGAGTGACAGCTGTCACTCCCGGCTGTGTCTGTGGCGGCAGCGCCCTCTCGTGCCTGAAGCCCGCACTTCAGGCAGGACGCCCTCTGGTGGTGGGCCAGCAGTACCTCCTCTTCTGGCGGCCCACACAACAGGACCCCCCCCCCCTCAACGGGCGCCTCCTGGCGCCCGACCAGGCTTGTCGGGGTGTCGACGGTAGAAATCGGCCAGGAGGGCCGGATCCAGGATGAAGCTCCTCTTCACCCAGGAGTGTTCTTCGGGTCCATACCCCTCCCAGTCCACCAGATATTGGAAACCCCGGCCCATTCGACGGACGTCCAGGAGCCGGTGCACTGTCCAAGCCGGCTCCCCGTCAATGATCCGGGCAGGAGGTGGCGCCGGACCGGGAGCACAGAGGGGTGAGGTGTGGTGAGGCTTGATCCTGGACACATGAAAGACTGGGTGGATCCACAGTGAAGCCGGGAGTTGGAGCTTCACTGCGGCAGGACTGAGGATTTTGAGGATTCTGTATGGTCCAATATACCTGTCCTTGAGTTTCGGGGAGTCCACCTGGAGGGAGATGTCCTTCGTGGATAGCCACACCTCCTGCCCGGGCTGGTAAGCAGGGGCCGGGGATCGCCGGCGGTCCGCATGGGTCTTCGCCCTCGTCCGGGCCTTCATCAAGGCGGAACGGGCGGAGCGCCACACCCGACGGCACTTCCGCAGATGGGCCTGGACCGAGGGCACACCGACCTCTCCCTCCACCACGGGAAACAATGGGGGCTGATACCCCAAACACACCTCAAACGGGGAGAGGCCGGTGGCAGAGGACACCTGGCTGTTATGCGCATACTCGATCCAGGCCAGATGTTCACTCCAGGCCGTCGGATGTGCGGACGTCACACAGCGCAGGGCTTGCTCCAATTCCTGATTGGCCCGTTCTGCCTGTCCATTGGTCTGCGGGTGATACCCGGACGAGAGGCTCACAGTGGACCCCAGTTCCCGGCAGAAGCTCCTCCAGACGTGTGAGGAGAACTGGGGACCACGATCAATCAATCAATCAATCAATCAATCAATTTTTTTATATAGCACCAAATCACAACAAACAGTTGCCCCAAGGCGCTTTATATTGTAAGGCAAGGCCATACAATAATTATGTAAAACCCCAACGGTCAAAACGACCCCCTGTGAGCAAGCACTTGGCTACAGTGGGAATGATAGAAGAGATGATATCAGTAGGTATCCCATGCAGACGGACGACGTGGTGGACCAGGAGGTCTGCTGTCTCCTGGGCTGTTGGGAGCTTCGGGAGGGCCACGAAGTGGGCCGTCTTGGAGAATTGGTCCACTATCGTGAAGATGGTGGTGTTGCCCTGGGACGGCGGGAGGCCCGTGACGAAATCCAGGCCGATATGGGACCAGGGGTGATGAGGCACAGGAAGCGGCTGGAGAAGCCCTTGGGACCTCTTGTGGTCTGCCTTGCCCCTGGCACAGGTGGTGCAGGCCTGGATGTACTCCTGGACGTCGGCCTCCATAGACGCCCACCAGAAGCGCTGCCGGACAACTGCCACGGTCCTTCGCACCCCTGGATGACAGGAGAGCTTGGAACCGTGACAGAAGTCCAAGACTGCAGCTCTGGCCTCTGGTGGGACGTACAGACGATTCTTCGGACCAGTTCCGGGGTCCGGGCTCCATGCCAGGGCCTCCCGGATGGTCTTCTCCACGTCCCAGGTGAGGGTGGCCACGATAGTGGACTCCGGAATGATGGGCTCCGGTGGATCCGACAGCACAGTTTTGACTTCGTCTTCGTGTACCCGGGACAAGGCATCCGATCTCTGGTTCTTGGTCCCGGGGCGATAGGTGATCCGGAAGTCAAAACGTCCGAAGAACAGTGACCAGCGGGCTTGCCTGGGGTTCAGCCGCTTGGCGGTCCTGATATACTCCAGGTTCCGATGGTCAGTGAAAACCGTGAACGGCACAGACGCTCCCTCCAACAGGTGTCTCCACTCCTCAAGAGCCTCTTTCACCGCAAGGAGTTCTCGATTGCCGACGTCATAGTTCCATTCAGCCGGGGTCAACCTGCGAGAAAGGTAGGCACACGGGTGAAGAACCTTATCGGTCTCTCCGCTCTGGGATAGCACGGCTCCTATCCCTGAGTCAGAGGCGTCCACTTCAACCACGAACTGGTGGCTAGGGTCGGGCTGCACCAAAACTGGCGCAGTAGAGAACCGTCGTTTCAACTCCTTGAACGTGGCTTCGCACCGATCCGACCAGGTGAAGGGGACTTTTGGAGAGGTCAGGGCTGTCAGGGGGCTACCTACCTGACTGTAGCCGTTAATGAACCTCTTATAGAAATTAGCGAAGCCGAGGAACTGTTGCAGCTTCCTACAGCTTGTTGGTTGGGGCCAATCTCTCACCGCCGCAACCTTGGCCGGATCAGGGGCGACGGAGTTAGAGGAGATGATAAACCCCAGGAAGGACAAAGACGTGCGGTGAAACTCGCACTTCTCGCCCTTCACAAACAGTCAGTTCTCTAGCAACCGCTGCAGGACCTGACGTACATGCTGGACATGGGTCTCAGGATCCGGAGAATAGATGAGAATATCGTTCAGATATACGAAGACGAATCGGTGCAGGAAGTCCCGCAAGATGTTGTTAACCAAGGCTTGGAACATCGCGGGGGCGTTGGTGAGGCCGAACGGCATGACCAGGTACTCAAAGTGACCTAACGGGGTGTTAACTGCCGTCTTCCATTCGTGTCCCTTCCGGATCCGAACCAGGTGATACGCATTTCTAAGATCCAACTTAGTAAAGATTTTGGCTCCATGCAGGGGGGTGAACACGGAATCCAACAATGGCAACGGGTATCGGTTGCGAACCGTAATCTCATTCAGCCCCCTGTAATCAATGCATGGACGGAGTCCGCCATCTTTCTTGCCCACAAAAAAGAAACCTGCCCCCATCGGGTAGGTGGAGTTCCGGATCAGCCCGGCAGCTAATGAGTCCCGGATGTAGGTCTCCATTGATTCGCGCTCAGGTCGTGAGAGGTTGTACAGCCTGCTGGACGGGAACTCAACGCCTGGAACCAAATCAATGGCACAATCGTACGGACGGTGCGGGGGAAGGGTGAGTGCCAGATCCTTGCTGAAGACGTCAGCAAGATCGTGGTACTCAACCGGCACTGCCGTCAGATTGGGAGGGACTTTGACCTCCTCCTTAGCATGCAAACCGGGAGGAACCGAGGATCCTAAACACACCCGATGGCAGGTTTCGCTCCACTGAACCACTACCCCAGACGGCCAATCAATCCGGGGATTGTGTTTCAACATCCATGGGAAGCCCAAAATGACGCGGGAGGTAGAAGGAGTTACAAAAAACTCAATCTCCTCCCGATGGTTTCCAGACACCACCAGAGTTACTGGTTGTGTCTTGTGTGTGATTAAAGGGAGGAGGGTGCCATCTAGTGCCCGCACCTGCAATGGCGAAGGAAGCGCCACCAGAGGGAGCCCTACCTCCCTTGCCCATCTGCTGTCTAGCAGATTCCCTTCTGACCCCGTGTCCACCAGTGCTGGGGCTTGAAGGGTTAAATCCCCGCTCAGGATTGTAACTGGGAGTCGTGTGGCAATCTGTGTGTGTCCCACGTGAATGTTATGACCCCCCCTTAGCCCAGTCTCTAAGGGCAGTTGTTGTCGTTGTGGCCGTTTGGGGCAGTTTTTCTGTATGTGCGCCTTTGAGCTGCAGAGAAAACACTCCCCGCGGACCAGCCTCCTCATTCTGTCATCTGTTCTCGGTTTGGCCCTGTGCGTTTCCCTAGAAACGTCAGCAGGGGGAGCTGTTGCCCCACGGAGCGCTGCAGCTGTGGATCGTGGGGAGGGTGGCCCCTTTTCGAACCCGGAAGGGAGAGGGACGGCACGGACCCAGCCACGTCCTTCGCCTCGCTCCCGACGGCGTTCCTCCAACCGATTGTCTAACCGTATAACGAGATCGATAAGCCCATCTAAATCCCGCGGTTCTTCCTTAGCTACCAGATGCTCCTTCAGGACCGATGACAGTCCGTTTATGAAGGCGGCGCGGAGCGCAACGTTATTCCAGCCGGACCTCGCAGCCGCGATGCGGAAGTCGACTGCATATTCGGCTGCGCACTGGCGCCCCTGTCGCATTGACAGCAGCATTGTTGAAGCGGTCTCTCCTCTGTTAGGGTGATCAAACACTGTTCTGAACTCCCCCACAAACCCAGTGTATGCTGATAACAACCGTGAGTTCTGTTCCCAGAGCGCCGTAGCCCAGGCGCGTGCCTTACCCTGAAGCAAGTTAATAACATAAGCCACCTTGCTGGCGTCAGACGCGTACATCACGGGTCGTTGTGCAAAGACGAGCGAACACTGCATCAGAAAGTCCGCGCACGTCTCCACACAACCCCTGTACGGCTCTGGGGGACTTATGTATGCTTCACGGGATGGTGGGGGGGTTCGTTGAACGACCAGTGGAATGTTAATATCCCGCACCGGGTCGGCAGGAGGAGGAGCCGCAGCAGCGCTCTGATCGCGCGCTTCCACCTGTGCGGTGAGAGCCTCCATCCTGCAATTAAGGATGACGTTTTGCTCGAACATCAAATCCAGCCGAGCGGTAAAGGCGGTGAGGATTTGCTGCAACTCACCGAGCACGCCTCCTGCAGACGCCTGTGCACCCTGCTCTTCCATTGGCTGTCCAACAGATGGGTGACGCCCCTCGGGATCCATGACGCTGGCCGAGATATCCTGTTGTGAAAGTGTAGTGACACGGACCCACAACAGGGGGCGCAAATGAACGGTCAATAGATGAGCCAAAAAAGTAACAATTTAATGTTGTGAAGGTGCACAACGAATATACAGACAATCTCAGAATTTGATAACAGTCAATCCACAAAGGTGACGTGTGGGCAGGCTCGAGGATAGAAGACGTCTGTCCTGAGAAGAGCCGGAACCACACGATTTCCGCCGCCACCGAACCTGGTGAATACTGGAGCCGCCAAGTCCCGAATTCCCAGGTGATCACCGTCCCCGACTGTCGGATCTGGTACTGCTGGCGAGGAGCAAAGACAGTCAAGTGTGGGTGTGTGTACACCCAGTAACAACAACGGTGGGAATGCCACCTCCACCTCTAACACACACTCGTGCAGCGTCTGTTTAACCACTTATCTGACGGGGCGTAGGATGAAACAGTCGCGACCCACGCCGGTCCTCTGGTTGACAGCTGCAACACAATAGCTCTTGGAATCACTTAATGCTGGCAGAGAAAGTTACCTCCATAGAAGTACGATATCTCGGCGATGAGGTGGAGATGACGTCTGGGTTTTATGGAGTGAGATGATGAAGAATGAGTGACAGCTGTCAGGAAATAATGAGTGACAGCTGTCACTCCCGGCTGTGTCTGTGGCGGCAGCGCCCTCTCGTGCCTGAAGCCCGCACTTCAGGCAGGGCGCCCTCTGGTGGTGGGCCAGCAGTACCTCCTCTTCTGGCGGCCCACACAACAGATGTCTTTCAAACTCTTCATCATTAAGTGAAGAGAATTGAAACATTAAGCAACAAGTTTCACAGAACCAGGTACAATCTATTTTCTTAATTCTGTCAGAAAAAAGTGCACATTTAGGATGAAATACATTTTTTTTCAAAAAGAACAACCGATAAACTGCAAACCTAATTGCTTCTGACATTTTGTGCATTTCACTATCACTATTCATGGAGTTGATGGACAATGAATCCCAAAATCATGTAGAACTACTAAAATGAAAAAAACAAGCAAACAAAACAAACAGAAAAAAATAAATAAATAAAATAAATAAATAAATAATGCATGTCAAACCTTTGTTGGCTGTGTTGGTCGGTGGGTGATAGGTTTGTCAAATCTTAAATATGCAATATCACCTCATTGTCTTGCCTCTTTCATTGCTGGAATCAGCTCCTTGCATTTTTGTCTCACAGATTCAGAGAAGTCTTCATTAATGTAAAAGCAGACCATGCTGAGTGGGGTGCCCATCTGCTGTGGCCACACTACCAAAGTGAAAATCTGACACCAGTTCAACAGAAATCCTGCACAAGCAGCAGAACCCTGTGCAAGGAATGTTACATCGGTGAACACCGAGGCTGTTCCTCCTCATGCCATCAATCCTGTTGGCCTTCCAGCCCTGAACTGATGCCACTGAGGGAGAAAAAGTAGGATATACCACCTGTCTGGAAAAGCCAGGTTTTGAGGAACTGTTGAGCAGGAAAAGGATCAGCAGCTTGTCCCACCTCCCAAGACTTCTCCAACAAGCTCCAGATGTCTTCTTTTCTCAAGGTGAATACACGTATCTACTGTATGCCCACCTACACTTATGCTAATTTTGGGCTTTTAAAGATAGAATGATTGTACAGCAAACATCATTCATGATTAAAAGCAAGAATTGGGTGCACAAGTTTGAATTTATTTGGGATCTTCCTGAATCCACACAGGGTCAAAAATATACATACGTATATAGGGTGTCTCAAAAAATGTACCCAAAAGTATTTTGACAGCACAGAAAAACCAATCAATATTATCAGACATTTTCTGCATGACCATGTGACTGAAGCATGTCATTTTTCTTCCCAATGCACAATTTTTACTTCAGTCTTTCCTTTTTAATGTTATCTTTTGCACCACATGATCAATATAACCTCCTCGTCTGAAGTTTATAAAAGAAACAAATCAACCGTCTCCAGTTTTCCAGAAAACCTCCTAGCAAATTCAAGTCTCCTTGCCATTTGCTGGGGAGTTAGTTCACTCTGAGACTGAATTTTGTATGGAAAGAGATGTAAGTCAGCCCTTAGGAAGCACTGCACAGAACTCAACGATTTTTGTTCTCTGAATTATGGTCAAATGCGGCATTTTTCCTGGACTTTAATGTCTTGCAAAACAAACCTTAGGGTTCCTGAAATGAGAAAAACACCATAATTTCCCAGTAAAACCATTTCCTGGTATTCATATTTCAGAGTAATTTTGGACTTTTGGGTACATTTTTTGAGACACCCTACACATGTTCAAATATACACATACACCCCCACTAATATTTGGTTAAATGTCCTTGAGTAAGCTGCACTTCGACCAGACGCTTTTGGTCACCATCAACAAGCCTGTGGCATAATGCTGTATATTTTTATATATTTGATATTTGACCTCTCCTCTTGGTAGAATTGGTAGAGTTCATTTAAACTGTTTGGTTTCCTGGCACAGACCCCTTTTAAGTGTAATCCATACATTTTCAAAAGGGTTGAGGTGTGGGCTTTGGGAAGGCCATCCCAGGAACTTAATGTTAGCCTGCTTTACCCAAACCACAGCTGGTTTTGATGTGTGTTTGGGATCATTGTCCTGTTGGCACACCCAATTGTGGCCAAATTTCAACCATCCAGCTGTTGATTTGAGGTGATATTGACGCTTAACCCTCACCACTCCCATCCTACGAGGACATGTCCGAAAGTTTCATCCACTCTCTACACAGAAGCTCCTCCTACTCTCTCTGCTAACAACCCAGGATTCAATGACATCACTAGATTCCTTGCTTGCTATGAATTACTGAGTCCTAGTCTTAAGCCCCTATCACACCGAGATTATGTAGAGTTGCGTAATCTGTTCTACAGACTATGTCAAGTTTACGCTGCAGCATGCTGAGGGACACCAAGGGGTACGTGAGACAGATGCAAAAAATGTCTGCACAGAGCACTGGACGCAGAAAGTACACAGTTTTTAAGCAAGTCTACACAACACTGCACTACTGTACACATCTAAAAACTGAGTGTGTCAGACAAACAGGCAGGGATGCATCTGGAGTAAAGCAGCTGGAGGAGAACAGGTGTGGCTGCATGATCCATGCAGCCCACAGCGTCTGTGCCTGCTTACAACAGGTGATTGAACATCGAGTTGAACATTGAGCATGAGTGTGTAATGAAGTGATCCCTCAGCTATGTGTGCGTTCATAAGATGGCTGAATGAGCCGCTGCGCGTGCATGAGCTGGTCTATGGCAGGGATGCATCTGTTTACATGTACTTCAGGAATCCAATAATCAGAAAAATGTGAAAAACATCATAAATTGGATTTCTCTCAAAATCCAGAAAACAGAAACAGCAGGTCTTGAAAAAAGAGTAGAGAAGGAGACAGCACTCGCGCTCTCTCTCGCTGTCTCACTCTCTCTTTGAAATGCTGAAACAACAAACAGGATGTTTAAGTATGCTTGTGAGTCTAAATGGCAATATTTTCTTCTTTTTTTTGGGGGGGGGGGGGGGGGACACAATGGACTCTGAACATTGCGATTTGATGTTACGAGCCCTGATGAGGCAGCAGTGTGTCCTGCTGTGAAAACGTCACTGCTGTTTGCTTACATCTACCCTTTTTGAAAACGGAGTGCATTTCCCCAATGCCACAAAAACCCAAAAAATAGGCAGGAGTGTGCTGTGAGAGGCAGAAAAATAGGTTTATATAACGGCAAGGGCTACATACGTGACAGTAAGTAACTATACTCAACTGTAAGCAAGAGTAGGAACACAACCACACGCCATCATACACCAGTCTACACGCCAAATCTGCTCAATTTTCTGGGGTACTCAGTACGCATCGTGACACAACTGTATGCAAACCCAGTGTGAAAGGGGCTTTACCAAATATGATGATCGACCTGAAAGCTTCAGAGCATGGAGGTCAACTTCTTTGAATTCTGTTGAAGGGACTGGACTAACTTGGAGCGAAGAGTTTGAGTTGCTGTCTACATGGTTTGGCCCACAGTCTTCAGCACAGATGAAGAGGACACGTAGATGAGCACAGATGAGCTGTCCAACTGTTGGGTATTTTCTCCTCCAAACATTCTTAAAACCTTTGATAAGACAAACAGAGTCAAGAAACACCAGTGAGACAGAAAGTCAAATTAATCACGCGCGGAGTGCGGCCAGGCTGTACACCAAGGCTACACTAAAGTCTGGCCTGTGCTCCCGCTCTTTTTATTAGAGAAGCCCTCATTACATCATAAAACTTGTCCTAAGGGTGGGGGAAGGATGACGCAAGACAAGTTTCTTCCCGTAACCTAAACACATACGTCAATAAGTGCAGCTGTAAGGAAAAACAGTTTCTTTCTTTTACTCTTATCGTCGAAGGTCAGCACATCCCGTTCGTCTGTTGCAGTTATCAGCTGTTGTGCATCTGCCTGGAGTGTCCTGGTCTTCACACTAAGCATCACATCACAACAGTCAAAACAACCTTCAGTTCTTTTACTCCCAGTTCAGCCTGACCCCGTCATGCTTCACTCCCAGTCGTTAGCGGCTACGAAAACAAGTTGTATAATAATAATAATAAGTACATCCAGCTCTTCATTCCCAGTTCAGATTGACCCCAGCATGCTAAAACAAGGTTGAATAACACGTACATTCTCGGGGTTAGGTGCAAACAGCACAACACCGTTTTCATAAGAAAGAAGACAAAGGTACAAATGTTTAACAGTGATAACATATATATATATATATAAAATCCTTAACATTTCCCACCTGTTTATCGCCTGTTAAACATATAGTAGTAGTTATCACCTAACTTAGCACTTCTTTCTTGAGATTTTCACTAAGAGGTTCATCATGGTACGTAAAGCATCTATTTCAGTGTTTTGAGCTGCTACTATTTTTTCAGTTACATTCATGAACAGACCCAATCGATAATTCAGTGTTTCAATCATTAATGAATTTTTTTTCCCCCACTCCTATCCAGGGGAACAATGAATGTGCTATTTTATCTCCTACAGACCACAATGTTTGGTCCTTTGGTACATCCGAGCCCCACATGTGATCATGTGGTAACACATCTGGGTATATCAATCTCCTCCGTCTGGTGCTGCCATTCTTCTCTGTGGAGGTCCTTGGCACTACTACATATGTATGGTCAGTCACCTGGGTAGGTGCACACACACCACCCCAATTTGGTGGGAGACTCATGTACAGTCTGGAACCACAAAGCCAATAGATGTCATCATACACCGGAGTACCATTTACAGGTGGTAGCAAAAACTTACTAACATAAGCACATGATTCATCCGTTCCCCATGGACAGGAGCCTGTATAATTACATCCCCGTCCAATGTGATGAAGATAAGTACCATCCACATATTATGTTTTGGCTAGGCTTAAATTATTTGATAAAACATACGTTTGGGTACACAGACGTTTCTTAATTTTACCTATAGTTTTATTCCCTGTCCCGTAAAAGCAAATTGGGAATGGCCATTGTGATGACAATTTAACGTGATGATATTTTTGCGTTTCCCTTCAGTCTAGTCAATGGAGCAGCACTTGGGCACGCTTGTACGTCCTCTGTTGAAATCCCTATCATATAAGTGGTTGCACTGAGGCAAGTGGTGTTAGAACTGCCCCCGAAATACAGTTTGATTATGCATCCGTATGATAAGACATTCTGTCACCCTAGCAGGGTACGGTTTAGCCGTCAGAGCTGGGTGTGTTGAGGATATAGGTATTTGCGAACAAACATAACAATTAGTAACGTAATTCCATAGCCAATAAATGAACATCTCTGTACCACAAATTAGTATGGTATATATGAGGGTGTCCATCTGTCTCATTCACATTATGAATAAACCTCTTCTGACGTTGCTTGCGTTGTTCTCTGGCTCGGTCCACAGTGAGCTGCAATTCTTGGGTCAACCACCAGGCCAGGAATCCGAGGAGCACGAAACACACTAAGATCACAACGCAACCGGCTGCCCTACCAACAGTCCGGCAGCGGCGGCGCTGAGCACGCCGCTCCGGGGTCTGCTGTAGTTCAGTCATGATTGCTAGGATACAGTGTTGTTAACCACCTCACCTAATAGTGCAAGGATCTCCCTGCTTCACTGGCATTGAGGCAATCTATTGCTAATTAAATAGACTCCCTTTGTTGCCAGACTTTCCCTTACACTGTGGAGGCAGCCAACACACGCTGTATCTTACAGTGATGTATCCACGTTGATCTCTCCGCTATCTTTACTGCAGTTGGTGTTGTTAACAGCACTTGGTATAGACCTTCCCAACGAGGACTGGACCAGTTCTTCCTCTTAATCACTCTGATGAACACCCAGTCTCCTGGCTAGACTACTGGAAGGCCGTCCTGTGGAAGATCAAAATTATTCGGCAGTAAATGTGTTTAAGTTATCTCTTTCTGTGTTAATGTCTTTTTCATAAAATTTGCTAATGTTTGTTCCTCATCTGCTGTTTTAGTATCCATGTCAAAATTGGTAGACGATATGGTCGTCCATAAAGTATCTCAAATGGTGTTAACCCTGATGGTGTTGGTGTTATTCTCATATACAATTTTACTAGGTCCAAACATTCAATCCAGGTTCGTTTTGTCTCTTCTATACATTTCCTTAATCTTTTTATTGTGCCCTTTGTCCTTTCCACTAATCCTGCACTGTGTGGATGATAAGCACAATGATTTTTGAGATTGACCTGTAGCGCTTCTCCTACGTATTGCACTATTGTATTAACAAAATGCGCTCCATTATCTGAATAAACTGTTTCTGGTATTCCAAATCGTGGAATGATGTCTTTGCACAATGCCTTAGCCACTGTAAGTGCATCTGCATGTTTTGTAGGGAACAATTCTACCCATTTTGAGAAGGCATCAATTACGACTAAACAAAATTCCTTCCCTTCATGTTTACTCAGCTGTATATAATCCATGTGAATCACTTGAAAGGGATATTGTGGTATTGGAAATTTGCCTCTTTGGGGTCTCAAATTGCCTTGTGAGTTGTGTTTTGCACATATCATGCATGCTCTACAATGCTGTTTTGCATATGCATCGAACCCATAAAGACAAAAAATAGATTGCAATTGCGATATCATACCCCCTGATGAGACATGCGTCACGCCATGGCTCATAATAGCTGCCCATTTAAACATATTTTTTGGCAATATGGGTTTCTTTTGTGGGCATACGTACAAATCATTTGCATACGTAGCTCCTTTATTTATCCACATCTGTTTTTCTCTTTCAGTTGCCTGCTGTTGCATGTCAGCAAGCAGTGTATGACCTAAATGCAAATCTGGAGTGGTGGTACAACAAAAATAGAAGAAGCTGCTGCTGCCTCTTTTGCTGCTCTGTCAGCAAAATCATTTCCTTGTGAAACTATATCAGAGCCTTTGGTGTGAGCCGCACATTTGCATATAGCAATTTGGTTAGGCAATCTCACAGCCTTCAGTAGTGCAGTTAGGAGAGTGGCATGAGTCACTGGCTTTCCAGATGATGTCACCATTCCACGCTCTTCCCACAGTTTTGCAAACACATGCACTGTGCTGAAAGCGTACTGGCTGTCTGTTTAAATTGTTACAGCCGTACCTTTAAACAGATAGCAAGCTGCAGTTAAAGCAACTAATTCAGCTGCTTGTGCTGAAAATGACGATGGCAATGAAGCAGAATCCAATACTTCTGAATTTGTGACAACAGCATATCCAGATTGTGTTTGTCCATAAGCGTTTTTAGTGGAAGAACCATCCACATACACAATTGTACTGTTTGGGATGGGTGTGTCCTGGAGGTCTGGGCGTGCTTTCGTACAGACTGTAGCTACATCAAGACAATTGTGCGGCTCACCATCCTCAGGTAAGGGTATCAATGTGGACGGATTCAATGTTGTACAGCGCTCTACCGTAAGGCGTGGTTGTGATAATAGCAAGGACATGCACGAAAGATGTCTTGCTGGGGACAAAAGGCTCATGTTTGTCTGCAACAGAAGTGCAGAAACTGCATGTGGAACTTTCAATGTCAGCTGATGGAATAGAACAACATTACTGCTACTTTGAACAGCCATAGAGGCTGCAACAACAGCCTGTACGCATGGTGGTAAAGCACTTGCCACTGCATCCAATTTAGATGAGTAGTAGGCAACTGGCCTTAATTTTGAGCCATACACTTGAACCAAAACACTAGTCATGAACTTATTCTTACAATCAACTGTTTGAATGAATGGTTTACTATAATCTGGTAGTGCCAAAACTGTGGATGACACTAATGTTTGTTTTACTTTTACAAAAGCTTCCTCAGCATCTTTGTTCCATTCCAACACGGTTGACATTGAAATATCATCCTTGTACATCAAATCAGAAAGTGGACTAGTCAATTCTGCATAGCAGGGAATCCATGCCCTGCAGTAATTAGTCAGTCCAAGAAATGACATCATCTGCTTTTTGGTTTGTGGTTTTGGAGCGTGCAAAATTGCTTCCTTCCTGTCAGACAGGATCGTGCGCCCTGTGGCTGATAATTCATGTCCTAAATATTTTACTTTATCCCTACACAACTGAACTTTGTTTTTACTCACTTTGTGGCCATTATCAAATAAGAAACATAATAATGCTACTGTGTCAGTTATGCAGTTTTCTCGTGTGTCAGAGGCAATCAAAATGTCATCAACATACACTAATAGTTGGCTATCTGCCGGTGGAACAAAATTGGCTAAACATGCTGACATGACTTGAGAATAAATAGTTGGACTCTCTGCGTAACCCTGCGGTAATCTGGTGAATGTATATCGTTGTCCCTTAAAGGTAAAAGCAAACCAGAATTGACTATCTGGGTGTACTGGCACAGAGAAAAATGCATTACTTATGTCAATTACTGAGAAACTATTAGAATTTGGTCTCAGCGAATTTAACAAGGTGTGTGGATCTGGAACACATGGTGCTCTTTTAATTACAGCAGTATTTACTGCCTGCAGATCTTGAATCATTCTCCACCCCACTGAGGGCGGAGCCTTTTTTACAGGAAATATGGGTGTGTTACATGGTGAATCTGGACATGGCACTATTACTCCTGCTGTTAATAAAGTCTCTACTACTGGCCTGATTCCTTCAATTGCATCAGGTTTCAATGGATACTGTCTTACACATGGTCTGTATTCTGTTTTTGGTCTTATAACTACAGGTTGTGCATTTTTAATCAGTCCTACGTCTGAAGGACCTGTTGTCCACAATCCTGATGGTACCGAAGAGAGAAAATCATCTTCTTCAGGACTCAACTGAAACACTCAGGATTGTGAAGTGGACACATCAATGTGTGTTCCAGCTGTCAGCACCAATGAGACATTAACTGGCACTTTGTACAATTTAGTTGATGGACTGAAC
Organism: Thalassophryne amazonica; assembly: GCF_902500255.1. Lineage (NCBI taxonomy): Eukaryota > Metazoa > Chordata > Actinopteri > Batrachoidiformes > Batrachoididae > Thalassophryne > Thalassophryne amazonica. The sequence goes on along the minus strand of NC_047124.1, from coordinate 38,869,715 downwards.
TCCGTTCGTGGTCCAACTCTGCTCCAATCAGTGGCTGACAAAGCTGTCATGACTGTCAGTCCCAATTCTTGCCATTCTGTCAAATATGGCTTACAAAGTGACACATGCAAAGGCATACCTGTGAATCTCAATTTTAAAATGTCTTCAGTGGCACCTGTCACTGTTATGACAGCTGTTGAGTTGCCATCATGAATCAAATCGGTCATTGTCAGCTTCACAGGTGAAACGTTTTTCAATTTGTTTTCATAGTCACCATCCGGACCTGGAGGATCTTTATGCCACATTGTGACATGCAGGTCAGGTGGTGACATCTTTTGTTCAGGATTTTTTAGTAGGGCTGTCGCTTGCAAGACGACATCTTTACCCCATCCTGCAGCATCTTCTTCTGAAATGTCAAATGTATAGTAATAGTGGAATGTGGGGTCATCGCTTTCTTCTCTTACCATGTTAACGCCTCCTGTGCGTTCAACAACTAATTTCCCTTGTTCCACAATTATGGACAAGCCCAATGCAGTCAATCCGTCTCGTCCTAAAAGGTTAACTGGACATTGTGGCATGTTCAACACTGACATAGTACATGTCAGGCCAAATGGATCTGCCAACGTTATGGGTTTAGTGATAGGGACGTCTGATGTTTGTCCATTTGCAGAGCGAACCCTAAAGATTTCGTTGCTTAATTGATGGACAGGTATGTTGTCATTACATGTGGTTCTACATGCTCCTGTATCACAAAGGAATGTCACTGGTCGTCCATTTACCAACAAAGTCACTTCTGGTTTTGGTACCGGATTTCCCAGTAAGGCACACAGATCCATATCACAATCAGACTGCCTATCTGATGTGAAATCATGGATTATGGATTCTAGTCATTGTGGATACTGTGGCTGCGGAGGATTATTCCGTTGTGGAATTCCTCCTGCTGCTCCCTCAGTAGGTGGATTCGGACAATTTCTATACATATGTCCCTCTCTCCCACAGTTCCAACAAATCAGGGGACCACGTGGTGGCCCTCCCTGTCTGTGCTGCTGTTGTGGTTGCCATGGTCCTTGACATTGTGGCTGTCCACCTTGTCTGTTTTGCCATGGCTTTTGGGGACGTTTGCACTGCTTCTGCTGTCTTAAGTTACCCTGTTGGTAATATATTTCATCCTCTCCTTGTGTTACGTACACTCCTTTGTTGCTGTTCCCTGTCTTTTTCTGCTTTAAGACTCCTTCTGCATGACAGCAGTGTGTATGTGTTTCTTCCAATGTGCCTGTAGGCAATCCAATCCAATGTTTCTGTATCCAAGCTTTTATATCCTTGTTGGAATGTTGGATCAGAGCGTTTTTCAATTGTTGTTCATACACAGGTGTTCCTGGCAATATGCCACTATGGACTCTAAATACACTCTCAAATCTGCATCTAAACTCTATCCATGGTTCTCCTTCTTTCTGTGTTGTCCTGGTAATTTCAGTGTAATTTATCTTTGGTCCTAACACACCTTTTGCTCGTGTAATCATAGCTTCCACTCTTGTTTTCAAGACTGGATCATCATGTGGCAACGGTACGCCATCCTGGTCTGCAGGATTCCAGTCTCCGCGTACCTGACTCCATTTAGGGCCACATGCTTTCATCCACACCTGTTGGACTTCAGGTCCACTAAGGTGGTAAGAATTTCTAATGTTTTCTATATCCTGCATAAATCCCTCAATGTCGACATGTGGCGATGGTATCATGTCGACTGCTGCTTTGATATCATCAGCATTCCATGTTCGATATACGAGCATGGTTGATCGCTGTCCTGCTGTTCCTGCACGAGGATTTGGTACTTCTATCATAGGATAGGCACCTCCCTGGTCACTGTGTTCCACCATGGGAGGGGCTGTGGGCACTTTCGCTTGACTGCGTGTTTGTGGTTTTTCTGGTTTTTCACTTTTTACCTTAGGTTTTACTGCTAAATCATACTGTGGTGGCGGTACATCGTCATCCTCTGGTAGAGGAGATAAAGGTGTTGTTGTCACCGACGATCCAGCCGGCGGTGGTTGTTGAGGCTGTTCTGGTTCTCTGTGCTGAATTATCACATCTTCTTCTGCCTTACCTACAGCTTTCTTTTTCCTTGCTTTCTCTAATCGTCGCTTCTCTGCTCCCTTCCGTCTGTTCTCTGCTTCCTCCTCCCAAAATGCCACTAAATCTGCCCCTACTTTCTGCATCTTTTTCTCATCACCTTTATGTTCCTGTTCTAACTCCTTCTTTAGCTTCTGTATACTGATCAGGTTCAGTCGTCCGTCAAAGTCATGTTTATTTATCCAGGTCTCCAATTTCTTTGTTGCTTTTGGATTTTTTGCTTCCATAAATTTCCAGTCGTCAGTTGATAAATTTTCCTTATTTTTAGACGTCTTACCCCCCATTTTTATTATCCCTTATTATAATTTGGACTTCAGACGGGGGCACACCTGGGGTGTTCTAAATCTGAAGTTTTCACTTTCTTTGGACGTGACAATTAATTTGCCGTCGTGTGGTTGATTCCTTTCACCTCCCCGTAGGAAGCGGAATCACTTGCCTCTGCATCCGCACACACGGTTGTCACTAACGTTATCCAAAGTATTACACTTTCACACAGTTATTTACACTTACACAAAACACTATTTACACATAGAAACACTTTTAATAATCGTACGCGTATTCTTATGCCAGGGGAGCTCGCCCTCCCGTGAAATTTAGCTAATGTCCTGCATTAGGGGACTCCGCCGTCCCTGCCAGATTTAACTGCTTTTTTACAGTGCACGTATTTCTACCCGGGATTTCCTTTACGTATTAAAACAGAGGAGTCCGTACCCTCCTTCCGGAATTTAACTACGGGCGTCCCTCGCAACCGTAGAGGAGTCCGCCCTCCTTACAGAGTTTAACTGTGTTTCATTAACAGACGATTCTGTGTCATCGCTTACGGAGTTTAACTGTTTTATGTGATCTGATCACCACTCACTCAGTACTGTTACAAAGAAATTCTACTCACTGACTCGACCTCCTGTCTGTCTTCTTCGGGAAAATCTCGTCAACCAGACGATGCCAACGGTGGTCGACAATTGCAGACACGATCAATCGATCGGACCTTGGCCAAGGATTTACGTCTGGACTTGGCGACCCCCGCCGGACACCTCCGGTATTGTTGAGATCCCGGACTGAGCCCCCAGTCAATGTTGGGTATTTTCTCCTCCAAACATTCTTAAAACCTTTGATAAGACAAACAGAGTCAAGAAACACCAGTGAGACAGAAAGTCAAATTAATCACGCGCGGAGTGCGGCCAGGCTGTACACCAAGGCTACACTAAAGTCTGGCCTGTGCTCCCGCTCTTTTTATTAGAGAAGCCCTCACTACATCATAAAACTTGTCCTAAGGGTGGGGGAAGGATGACGCAAGACAAGTTTCTTCCCGTAACCTAAACACATACGTCAATAAGTGCAGCTGTAAGGAAAAACAGTTTCTTTCTTTTACTCTTATCGTCGAAGGTCAGCACATCCCGTTCGTCTGTTGCAGTTATCAGCTGTTGTGCATCTGCCTGGAGTGTCCTGGTCTTCACACTAAGCATCACATCACAACAGTCAAAACAACCTTCAGTTCTTTTACTCCCAGTTCAGCCTGACCCCGTCATGCTTCACTCCCAGTCGTTAGCGGCTACGAAAACAAGTTGTATAATAATAATAATAAGTACATCCAGCTCTTCATTCCCAGTTCAGATTGACCCCAGCATGCTAAAACAAGGTTGAATAACACGTACATTCTCGGGGTTAGGTGCAAACAGCACAACACCGTTTTCATAAGAAAGAAGACAAAGGTACAAATGTTTAACAGTGATAACATATATATATATATATATATATATATATATATATATATATATATATATATATATATAAAATCCTTAACACCAACCCTAACCCTAACCCTAACCCTAGCCACCTCAAGGTTACATGGCATGGAATCATCTTCAGGAGTATTACACGTCACCAGACACAACAGAGACAACCCAATCTCATGCTGTTTCATGGTGGCATCTTGAAATGTCTGTGATACGTCATGAAAAGCGCATTTCCTGATGGGAGTATGAAATGCGGCGGGGGGGGGGGGGGGGGGTATGGTTATGGTTATGGTTAGGGGAAGGGTTAGAAATAGTAAAATAAAAAAAATAAAACTCATCATGAAAATGTGACTCAGTTTGTGACAGGAGCATAAAAAAAGTGTGAGACCGGGCTGGATACAGAGGGATCTCTGACAGCGTAGAGATGTTTCCTGAGTTAAGCAACAGAAGCTAAGAGAGCTTGGAGATCTGCTACAGGAGTTGGTATCAGCACAACACGAGGGCACCTTGCCTGGAAGCCTGAATCCAGTTGTGGAGTTTCTCGTTTCTTCTCCAAGAAAAATGGATCTGTCATGGAAGTAATTACAAACTACAGTACAATTACCGTTTTCCACCCTTTTTCTATTTTGCTGACTTTGTATCCAGAGAAGCCTACATTCACAACGACCCAAGTTTCTCTGTCCTCTTCAGCTGCTACAACAGCAAACCCAGACAACTCAGTAAAGAAGAGGAGTTCCCCAAGAAACTTCTTCCCATCAGACTGATATCAGCTCTGTATTTGACTCTGACATTAAAGAGACCACCAGCGCTCAGCCAGATGTCCCATCCACAAAACACCTCGTCCCGTCAAGGTGAGGCTTCACAATGAAAACCATAGAAGGATGGAAAGCATTCAGTTCTTCAAGCAAACATCTTTCCAAAGATTGTAAAATGGCACTATCGTGTAAAGAGTGCAACAATAAACAGCTTCTTGGCAAAGCTGCACCCCTGAGACAGAGAATGGTGGGGAGGAGAAAGGTAAGCCATCTCCTACTGTGAACTTGAAGTGTACAGAGATCTGTGGTGGAAAAGGAAGTCCACAATCATGCTCTAAAATCCGCATCATCAATGTGCTGTTGTGGTCCGGTGTCACAGACTGAATGCTTCCCCTAAAAATCGGTCCCCCTGATGACACAGTTCACATGTGCTGCTGTGGTCCGAAATGACGCAGGTGCAGATGCAAAAGGTGGACCGAACTTTAGGGGGGGACCGTTTGGTCTGAGACACCGGGTCTGGTGGGGTTGTTTGTTGGGATTTCTTATCCACCTTCCTTTTAGACCCTTTTTGCTCCAATCCTTTCATGTTTAATTTGGGAATGAGCTTTTCTCTCTCTCTCTTTCTTTGGTCGGGGCTCTCCACTGTCAGTCCCAGGTCCTTTTATTTGTGCCGTGGCCTGCTTTCTTTTGTGGTTTTCACCACTCTGTGTCTGTTTTTATCACAGCCTTCATCTCATTCTTATCTAGCCATCTTGTCTCTGGTCATCTTGTGTCTGTGCAGTCTGACTCTGCATTGCTCTCTGGTGTTTATTTGCAGTCCTACAGGTCTTAGGCCCAATCGCAATTCTCTTTTGTACCCCTTCCCCTTGGCCCTATGAATTGAGACACCCCTCCACCTTACAGGAAAAAAAAAAACTGCCCGTGTCAAACTGCTGTCTTCACTGTTTGTTAACATGACAACTGAAACGCAACTTGTTGCAGTCGCCTGTTTGCTCTTTTTCTTGCATTTCTGCGTAAATGCAAAGAAATAGAAGAAGTCGCAGATTTCTTCAACACATCACAATCATGTCGGAGAATTTTGTGGTATTACTAATTAATTTAATTAATTAGTAATTTATAATAGTAATAATAATAATAATAAATAGCATTAATAATTAATTAAATAGTAATGAATTAATGTTAATAATACTGATAATAATTAGTAATTAATCATTAATAATATTAATAATTAATATTGTTAATTGATTAACCATTCATTTTTTGATTAGCAATTCATTAATTAATTAGTAATTAAAAGAAATAAACACTTGACATATATCAGTCTGTGTGTAATGAATGTATACATGATACAAGTTTGACTTTTTGAATGGAATGACTGAAATAAATCCACTTTTAATGATATTCTAATTATATGACCAGCACCTGTATGTATGTTCTGGGCTGCATCTAGTTCTGTTAAACTTATATTTCTTTTTCAAATTCTCCCATTTTTTGCATCCAGCCCTATTTCCTTTAGAAATGTCCTTGACAGATAATATCAGTCTGTCAGGACGTCAGGTTGTGTGTTACACATGTACGAGTCTATTAGAAAAGAAACCGACAGTTTTATTTTTTTTTAAAAACTATATGGATTTGAATCACGTGTGATTACATCAGCCAAGCTTGAACCCTCGTGCGCATGTGTGAGTTTTTTCATACCTGTCAGTGACGTCATTCGCCTGTGAGCACGCCTTGTGGAAGGAGTGGTCCAGCCCCTTCGTCGGAATTCCTTTGTCTGAGAAGTTGCTGAGAGACTGGCGCTGTGCTTGATCAAAATTTTTTCAAAAACTGTGAGGCACATCCAAGTGGACATCATTCGAGAAATTCAGCTGGTTCTCGGTGAAAATTTTAATGGCTGATGAGAGATTTTGGATTGTTTCTATCGCTGTAAGGACTTCCCACGGAGCGGGACGTCGCGCAGCGCTCCGAGGCGACGTCGTCATCCTGTTTCAAGCTGAAAACCTCCAAATTTAAGCCTCTGTTGACCCAGGACGTCGTGAGAGAACAGAGAACTTTTAGATGAGGTCGGAATCAGCAGTTTATCCGGACATTCCACTGTTAAAGGAGCTTTTTTAAATGAAAGACGTGCGGACGGATTGCGTGCCCGCCACAGGAAAAACACCTCTGTGTTGATAACCATTTGTAAAATCCAGGCGGCTTTTGGTGGCTTTCAGTTGAGTGAGTATCTGAGAAATTGTTTAACAGCAGGGCATGTTCCAACTTGTCCTTAAGGCTTCCAACGGAGGTGTTTTTCCTGTGGCGGCGCGCGGCGCTGGTTTTCACCGAAAACCAGCTTAATTTGTCGAATGGTGTCCACTCGGATGTGCGTCACAGTTTTGGAAAAAATTTTGATCAAGCACAGCACCAGTCTCTCAGCAACTTCTCAGACAATGAAAATCTGACGAGGGGGCTGGACCACTCCTTCCACAAGGAGTGCTCACAGGCGAATGACGTCACCGACAAGCATGAAAAAACTCACGCATGCCCACGAGGGTTCAAGCTTGGCTGATGTAATCACGCGTGATTCAAATCCATATAGTTTTTAAAAAAAATAATAAGGTCGGATACTTTTCTCACAGACCTCGTACATGTGTGTAGATATTTTCCAACACTGATGAAAATTCTCATTTTCTGCCTCATTTTCTTATTAGGAGTTGAGTGTGTTCAGGGCTCCTGTTTGTTTAATAAATACACACATGTGTTACAGATCTTGAAATCCAACAGCAGGGGGCGCTATTATCCAAAGATTAATGAACATACAAATTAACGTACTTATCCTTTATCATGATTTTCTCCATTGTGAGATATAAAAGTGTCTTATCATAGCGTTCATGTGTATGTGCATTATAACGCATCAGCACACGAGCGAATTTACGATATTCTCCAGAACGACAATATACACAACATGCATCCAGCAGGAGACACGTTACTGTCAGAGACAACTGTCTATAAAGTTTTTGGCAAGTTATAACTTTCTAAACAGCGTAATTTACAGCTGTGATCCTTCAGCTTGGGACTCCTACGAGGGCGGTTGCATCTCCTCCACTCTCCCTTATCTCTCTGCCTTTAACCTTCAAGTCCCTACTCACCAGACGGTGAATTCCTCAAAACTATATTGGATTCTGGATCTATTGGACTACTATTGGATTAACCATGGAATTGGTCAACTGGTCTCTGAACGCTATTGACACCATTTTTTTCTACAAGAAGGTCAGGACTGGGGGATCCTACCTGCCCAGATGGAACGTATCCTGCGGGCTATGTCCTCGACTCCTGGGGATCTTGGCGTGTTTCATGCTTGGTGCCTTTCTCCGACGTCAAGGATTTATTCATCTTTGGTCTCATGGTAGTGGGGCTGGCACTTTTTGGCTTATGTGCTGCCCTGATCTACCAGAAAATTGGCAAGACTGCGGCATCAAGAACCACAGGCCGTCGCTTGGCCGTCATGATTAACGAGGTTGGCAAGGCAGTGCATCCTCAGACTGCGATGACTACTGAACTCAGACGCAAAGTGGATGACACCCTGGAGCTGATGCGTGCCTTGCAGTTGAAGCTGAAGGTTTCGGAGGCAGGTGAATATTCTTAATTCATAATTGGGAATATTCCTAATTCACAATTGGTTTTGGTTTCGAGTGAAGCTTCGAAAAGTGTTTTTCACTGCTGTAAGCCATAATCAAGGTCAAATTGCCCACTGTTTTTTCTCCTGAGGAATGTGGCCTTGGTGAGATATTCGGCTCTTCATATCTCAACCCACATAGACAATATCCATGGTAACGGACAGACTTCTGAAGCATGGTTCCACTCCCTTCCCCCTACCCCCTCCCTTCCCTGATCAACACCTCCCCTCTCCGGCACTGTCAACATCACTTTCCCAAGCTGGCTGACTGGCGGCGCGACTCAAGGTTGCAGCGGCTGTAACACACCACATGGCCTCTATTGGGAAAACGGACTGTTCAAGTTTTAGTGCACATAACAATGTCAAATGTATACGTGTTGTCTTAATTTCTGATGTGTGCCATTATTACGGTGAACAAGTAATAATTGTGGATTAATTGCGGTTTGTCTGTGGTATGTGAGTGTGCAAATCTCATTGTTGTCATGACAATGATAAATAAAGCTATCTATCTATCTATCTATCTATCTATCTATCTATCTATCTATCTATCTATCTATCTATCTATCTATCTATCTATCTATCTATCTATCTATCTATCTATCTATCTATCTATCTATCTATCTATCTATCTATCTATCTAATTTGTAATGAAAGCCACTTCATTTGTGTGGCTCTTTCGGCGCCATGTTTGTTTCTGTGGAGACAGCGGTAAGCTCCTCCTACCCCTCCAAACGGAGTGTGCATCCAGATTCACTCCAAACGGAGGGGTTTGAAGCCCTCCACCTTCCCCTCCGCCTCGCTCCAAAAGGAGAATTGAGACACCCCTCAATCTCTCGTGCCCGCGCAAAACACAGGGGAAGGGGAAGGGGAGGGGCCAAGGGGTAGCATTGAGATTCAGCCATACTCTTGGTTTTATCTCCCTCCAGTGACTGTTTCTGTCCCTACACGTAGTTAATCATAACGACTTCCACCTTGGCTTGTCTGCAGCTGCACTCATGTGTTTGTGGTTTTTGGGTCCATTAGATCAATCAATCAATCAATTTTTTTTATATAGCGCCAAATCACAACAAACAGTTGCCCCAAGGCGCTTTATATTGTAAGGCAAGGCCATACAATAATTATGTAAAACCCCAACGGTCAAAACGACCCCCTGTGAGCAAGCACTTGGCTACAGTGGGAAGGAAAAACTCCCTTTTAACAGGAAGAAACCTCCAGCAGAACCAGGCTTAGGGAGGGGCAGTCTTCTGCTGGGACTGGTTGGGGCTGAGGGAGAGAACCAGGAAAAAGACATGCTGTGGAGGGGAGCAGAGATCAATCACTAATGATTAAATGCAGAGTGGTGCATACAGAGCAAAAAGAGAAAGAAACAGTGCAGATGTTGTTGATGTCTTTACCTCTGGGTTTCCTGAAACCACTGCCGGTTGGGAGCTCGTTTACCAGCAGACGTAAGAGCAAACTCAGCTTCCAGCGTGATTCAAACCAAAGCCAGCAATGGTGGTCTCAAAAACTGCTTTGAGTCCATTGGAAGCAACAACTGAAGAGAAAAAGATTTGTTTCAGGTGGCACAGCGTCAGTGATGAAGGAGACGGGTCTCACACATTTCAGAGTCGTGTCTGCTGCACACGCAACATTAAATACAAAAATAATCATAAATAAACACATGAAAAGATGAATATGGAGGCAGAAGTGGGTCTCAGGCATTACGTACTTCACACTTAAAACGTATTTTAGCTTTATAACTGTTAAGCAGAATAATAAGAGCATCTAATATTTATTAAACACAATCAACAGCGCAGGCCATGTTTTGCTAACAAGGAAACAAGCTAGCAGGTGCAGATTCACAGCTACGTTAAGTAACATCCCATGGACTCAAGCTGCATGTTAACAGCAAAAAAACAAAACAAAAAACCCCTAAACATACTTACAAAGTCTTCATAAAAAACAAAAAAAGATCCCCTTCACCTGACTGACTGCCGCCGTCTGCTGGTCCGAACGTCTCTGACGTTAGGCACATTTTTTTTCACTTACCAGATTTGAACGAGGTCCTCGGGTTTGCTGAGTAAAATTTAATTGATTTTAACAGTTTTAAGTACATTAAGTGAGTAAATTTCACCTGGAAATGTCATTTACATTTACACTGGAAAATGCTGTAAAAAATTACATGTAAAAACCAAGTAATACATTTTTACTGGCTGTTTTTTACCCTCTGTTTTTCCCTGCCTCCTTACTGTTTTGTGTTTTGCGTTTATATTCGATATAAGCAGGAAGTTAACTTTGAGTTTGGACTTATCTGCTTTGTGGCTGAAGTTTGTCTTTTTGACTGTGGATTTTCTTCTCGCCCTTTGTGAAGAAGCTGTTCCTCAGCTGCCTTCACTGGCTCTGAAGATAGTCCTGTGTTGTTCTCACCTTTTACCTGAACACTCTTCCTCAGTTCATATCATCAGTAATACTGTGAGAAATCTTGGAGTCATTTTTGATCAGGATATGTCATTCAAAGCGCATATTAGCGCTTTGAATGACAAGCGGAATTTCCAAAGCTGATGTCTGGCTTGACTTCTGCTTCAGCTGAGCGAGTTCCTGTGTGTGATTTACGTGTTGGTTTACGTGTTGGCATCAGAATTTTGGACTGCTACCTGCTGCTTTGGACTTGAATTAACAGTCTTTTTCAAGACTTTTTTTACTTTTTTACCTTTTTACTTTTTTTTTTATTTTTTTACTGTGCTCCAACGCCTAAGGAAGACCTCTAACGGTCGAAACATCGCGACGGAGCACTTTTATCAGCTAACTTTCATCAGCGTTGGCAAGCTAACTAGCTTGCTAACGCTTTCGTTTTTATTTATTTATTTTTTTTATTTTATTTTATTTTATTTTCTCTTTTAGCACTGTTGTGCGTTATCTGTGCTGCTCCACAGCGTGTTTAGTTGATTTTTATTTTATTTTAGCACCGTTGTCGTGCGTTCGCTGTTGTCGTGCGTTGCCTGTGCTGCTTCATGGCCTGTTTGGTGCCTTGATTGGGGCACTCCTTCTGCTGAATCACCTTTAAATTATTTACACATTATTCACTTTGTGTGTTTTTAGGAATCCGCTAGGTTGCGTAGCTACTAGCTCTTAGCCGATTTAGCATGGCGGCTTCTCCTGTCTCTCCCGTACTTTTCTGCTCTGGGTGTGAAATGTTTAGTTATTCCTCGGCCTCCTTTAGCAGTAACGGTACTTGTAATAAGTGCAGCTTATTCATAGCTTTGGAGGCCAGGCTGGGCGAATTGGAGACTCTGCTCCACACCGTGGAAAATTCTACAGCTAGCCAGGCCCCTGTAGTCGGTGCGGACCAAGGTAGCTTAGCCGCCGTTAGTTCCCCCCTGGCAGATCCCGGGCAGTCGGGAAAGCAGGCTGACTGGGTGACTGTGAGGAGGAAGCGTAGTCCTAAACAGAAGCCCCGTGTACACCGTCAACCCGTTCACATCTCTAACCGTTTTTCCCCACTCGACGATACACTCGCCGAGGATCAAACTCTGGTTATTGGCGACTCTGTTTTGAGAAATGTGAAGTTAGAAACACCAGCAACCATTGTCAGTTGTCTTCCGGGGGCCAGAGCAGGCGACATCGAAGGACATTTGAAATTGCTGGCTAAGGCTAAGCGTAAATTTGGTAAGATTGTAATTCACGTCGGCAGTAATGACACTCGGTTACGCCAATCGGAGGTCACTAAAATTAACATTAAATCGGTGTGTAACTTTGCAAAAACAATGTCGGACTCTGTTGTTTTCTCTGGGCCCCTCCCCAATCGGACCGGGAGTGACATGTTTAGCCGCATGTTCTCCTTGAATTGCTGGCTGTCTGAGTGGTGTCCAAAAAATGAGGTGGGCTTCATTGATAATTGGCAAAGCTTCTGGGGAAAACCTGGTCTTGTTAGGAGAGACGGCATCCATCCCACTTTAGAGGGAGCAGCTCTCATTTCTAGAAATCTGGCCAATTTTTTGGGATCCTCCAAACTGTGACTGTCTAGCGTTGGGACCAGAAGGCAGAGCTGTGGTCTTATACACCTCTCTGCAGCTTCTCTCCCCCTGCCATCCCCCTATTACCCCATCCCCGTAGAGACGGTGCCTGCTCCCAGACCACCAATAACTAACAAAAATCTATTTAAGCATAAAAATTCAAAAAGAAAAAATAATATAGCACCTTCAATTGCACCACAGACTAAAACAGTTAAATGTGGTCTATTAAACATTAGGTCTCTTTCTTCTAAGTCCCTGTTGGTAAATGATATAATAATTGATCAACGTATTGATTTATTCTGCCTAACAGAAACTTGGTTACAGCAGGATGAATATGTTAGTTTAAATGAGTCAACACCCCCGAGTCACACTAACTGTCAGAATGCTCGTAGCACGGGCCGGGGCGGAGGATTAGCAGCAATCTTCCATTCCAGCTTATTAATTAATCAAAAACCTAGACAGAGCTTTAATTCATTTGAAAGCTTGTCTCTTAGTCTTGTCCATCCAAATTGGAAGTCCCAAAAACCAGTTTTATTTGTTATTATCTATCGTCCACCTGGTCGTTACTGTGAGTTTCTCTGTGAATTTTCAGACCTTTTGTCTGACTTAGTGCTTAGCTCAGATAAGATAATTATAGTGGGCGATTTTAACATCCACACAGATGCTGAGAATGACAGCCTCAACACTGCATTTAATCTATTATTAGACTCTATCGGATTTGCTCAAAAAGTAAATGAGTCCACCCACCACTTTAATCATATTTTAGATCTTGTTCTGACTTATGGTATGGAAATAGAAGACTTAACAGTATTCCCTGAAAACTCCCTTCTGTCTGATCATTTTTTAATAACATTTACATTTACCCTGATGGACTACCCTGCAGTGGGGAATAAGTTTCATTACACTAGAAGTCTTTCAGAAAGCGCTGTAACTAGGTTTAAGGATATGATTCCTTCTTTATGTTCTCTAATGTCATATACCAACACAGAGCAGAGTAGCTACCTAAACTCTGTAAGGGAGTTAGAGTATCTTGTCAATAGTTTTACATCCTCATTGAAGACAACTTTGGATGCTGTAGCTCCTCTGAAAAAGAGAGCTTTAAATCAGAAGTGTCTGACTCCGTGGTATAACTCACAAACTCGTAGCTTAAAGCTGATAACCCGTAAGTTGGAGAGGAAATGGCGTCTCACTAATTTAGAAGATCTTCACTTAGCCTGGAAAAAGAGTTTGTTGCTCTATAAGAAAGCCCTTCGTGAAGCTAGGACATCTTTCTACTCATCACTAATTGAAGAAAATAAGAACAACCCCAGGTTTCTTTTCAGCACTGTAGCCAGGCTGACAAAGAGTCAGAGCTCTATTGAGCTGAGTATTCCATTAACTTTAACTAGTAATGACTTCATGACTTTCTTTGCTAACAAAATTTTGACTATTAGAGAAAAAATTACTCATAACCATCCCAAAGACGTATCGTTATCTTTGGCTGCTTTCAGTGATGCCGGTATTTGGTTAGACTCTTTCTCTCCGATTGTTCTGTCTGAGTTATTTTCATTAGTTACTTCATCCAAACCATCAACATGCTTATTAGACCCCATTCCTGCCAGGCTGCTCAAGGAAGTCCTACCATTATTTAATGCTTCAATCTTAAATATGATCAATCTATCTTTGTTAGTTGGTTATGTACCACAGGCCTTTAAGGTGGCAGTAATTAAACCATTACTTAAAAAGCCATCACTTGACCCAGCTATCTTAGCTAATTATAGGCCAATCTCCAACCTTCCTTTTCTCTCAAAGATTCTTGAGAGGGTAGTTGTAAAACAGCTAACTGATCACCTGCAGAGGAATGGTCTATTTGAAGAGTTTCAGTCAGGTTTTAGAATTCATCATAGTACAGAAACAGCATTAGTGAAGGTTACAAATGATCTTCTTATGGCTTCGGACAGTGGACTTATCTCTGTGCTTGTTCTGTTGGACCTCAGTGCTGCTTTTGATACTGTTGACCATAAAATTTTATTACAGAGATTAGAGCATGTCATAGGTATTAAAGGCATTGCGCTGCGGTGGTTTGAATCATATTTGTCTAATAGATTACAGTTTGTTCATGTAAATGGGGAATCTTCTTCACAGACTAAAGTTAATTATGGAGTTCCACAAGGTTCTGTGCTAGGACCAATTTTATTCACTTTATACATGCTTCCCTTGGGCAGTATTATTAGACGGTATTGCTTAAATTTTCATTGTTACGCAGATGATACCCAGCTTTATCTATCCATGAAGCCAGAGGATACGCACCAATTAGCTAAACTGCAGGATTGTCTTACAGACATAAAGACATGGATGACCTCTAATTTCCTGCTTTTAAACTCAGATAAAACTGAAGTTATTGTACTTGGCCCCACAAATCTTAGAAGCATGGTGTCTAACCAGATCGTTACTCTGGATGGCATTTCCCTGATCTCTAGTAATACTGTGAGAAATCTTGGAGTTATTTTTGATCAGGATATGTCATTCAAAGCGCATATTAAACAAATATGTAGGACTGCCTTTTTGCATTTACGCAATATCTCTAAAATCAGAAAGGTCTTGTCTCAGAGTGATGCTGAAAAACTAATTCATGCATTTATTTCCTCTAGGCTGGACTATTGTAATTCATTATGATCAGGTTGTCCTAAAAGTTCCCTAAAAAGCCTTCAGTTGGTTCAGAATGCTGCAGCTAGAGTACTGACGGGGACTAGCAGGAGAGAGCATATCTCACCCGTGTTGGCCTCCCTTCATTGGCTTCCTGTTAATGCTAGAATAGAATTTAAAATTCTTCTTCTTACTTATAAGGTTTTGAATAATCAGGTCCCATCTTATCTTAGGGACCTCGTAGTACCATATTACCCCATTAGAGCGCTTCGCTCTCAGACTGCGGGCTTACTTGTAGTTCCTAGGGTTTGTAAGAGTAGAATGGGAGGCAGAGCCTTCAGCTTTCAGGCTCCTCTCCTGTGGAACCAGCTCCCAATTCGGATCAGGGAGACAGATACCCTCTCTACTTTTAAGATTAGGCTTAAAACTTTCCTTTTCGCTAAGGCTTATAGTTAGGGCTGGATCGGGTGACCCTGGACCATCCCTTGGTTATGTTGCTTTAGACGTAGACTGTGTTTCATAATTATTGTATGGCCTTGCCTTGCAATGTGGAGCGCCTTGGGGCAACTGTTTGTTGTGATTTGGCGCTATACAAGAAAAAAGTTGATTGATTGATTGATTGATTGATTAATGTCAAGTTGTCATAATAAGGACATCCTAAACAAATTTAATGTCAAGTTGTCATAATAAGGACATCACCAACAAATTTAATGTCAAGTTTTCGTAATAAGGACATCCTAAACAAATTTAATGTAAATTTGTCATGACAAAGACATTTTCTGGTAATGTCACTTTGATTAATGTCAAGTTGTCATAATAAGGACATCACCAACAAATTTAATGTCAAGTTTTCGTAATAAGGACATCCTAAACAAATTTAATGTCAAGTTGTCATAATAAGGACATCCCCAACAAATTTAATGTCATGTTGTCATAATGACATCCTAAACAAATTTAACGTCAAGTTGTCATAATAAGGACATCCCCAACAAATTTAATGTCAATTTGTCATGACAAAGACATTTTCTGGTAATGTCACTTTGATTAATGTCAAGTTGTCATAATAAGGACATCCTAAACAAATTTAATGTGAAGTTGTCATGACAAAGACATTTTCTGGTAATGTCACTTTGATTAATGTCAAGTTGTCATAATAAGGACATCCCCAACAAATTTAATGTCAAGTTGTCATAATAAGGACATCCCCAAAAATTTAATGTCAAGTTTTCGTAATAAGGACATCCTAAACAAATTTAATGTCAAGTTGTCATAATAAGGACATCCTAAACAAATTTAATGTGAAGTTGTCATGACAAAGACATTTTCTGGTAATGTCACTTTGATTAATGTCAAGTTGTCATAATAAGGACATCCCCAACAAATTTAATGTCAAGTTGTCATAATAAGGACATCCCCAACAAATTTAATGTCAAGTTGTCATAATAAGGACATCACCAACAAATTTAATGTCAAGTTTTCGTAATAAGGACATCCTAAACAAATTTAATGTAAATTTGTCATGACAAAGACATTTTCTGGTAATGTCACTTTGATTAATGTCAAGTTGTCATAATAAGGACATCACCAACAAATTTAATGTCAAGTTTTCGTAATAAGGACATCCTAAACAAATTTAATGTCAAGTTGTCATAATAAGGACATCCCCAACAAATTTAATGTCATGTTGTCATAATAAGGACATCCTAAACAAATTTAACGTCAAGTTGTCATAATAAGGACATCCCCAACAAATTTAATGTCAATTTGTCATGACAAAGACATTTTCTGGTAATGTCACTTTGATTAATGTCAAGTTGTCATAATAAGGACATCCTAAACAAATTTAATGTGAAGTTGTCATGACAAAGACATTTTCTGGTAATGTCACTTTGATTAATGTCAAGTTGTCATAATAAGGACATCCCCAACAAATTTAATGTCAAGTTGTCATAATAAGGACATCCCCAAAAATTTAATGTCAAGTTTTCGTAATAAGGACATCCTAAACAAATTTAATGTCAAGTTGTCATAATAAGGACATCCTAAACAAATTTAATGTCAAGTTGTCATGACAAAGACATTTTCTGGTAATGTCACTTTGATTAATGTCAAGTTGTCATAATAAGGACATCCCCAACAAATTTAATGTCAAGTTGTCATAATAAGGACATCCCCAACAAATTTAATGTCAAGTTGTCATAATAAGGACATCCTAAACAAATTTAATGTCAAGTTGTCATAATAAGGACATCCCCAACAAATTTAATGTCAAGTTGTCATAATAAGGACATCCCCAACAAATGTAATGTCAAGTTGTCATAATAAGGACATCCTAAACAAATTTAATGTCAAGTTGTCATGACAAAGACATTTTCTGGTCATGTCAGTTTGATTAATGTCAAGTTGTCATAATAAGGACATCCTAAACAAATTTAATGTCAAGTTGTCATGACAAAGACATTCTGGTCATGTCAGTTTGATTAATGTCAAGTTGTCATAATAAGGACATCCTAAACAAATTTAATGTCAAGTTTTCGTAATAAAGACATCCTAAACAAATTTAATGTCAAGTTGTCATAATAAGGACATCCCCAACAAATGTAATGTCAAGTTGTCATAATAAGGACATCCTAAACAAATTTAATGTCAAGTTGTCATGACAAAGACATTTTCTGGTCATGTCAGTTTGATTAATGTCAAGTTGTCATAATAAGGACATCCTAACAAATTTAATGTCAAGTTGTCATGACAAAGACATTCTGGTCATGTCAGTTTGATTAATGTCAAGTTGTCATAATAAGGACATCCTAAACAAATTTAATGTCAAGTTTTCGTAATAAAGACATCCTAAACAAATTTAATGTCAAGTTGTCATAATAAGGACATCCTAAACAAATTTAATGTCAAGTTGTCATGACAAAGACATTCTGGTCATGTCAGTTTGATTAATGTCAAGTTGTCATAATAAGGACATCCTAAACAAATTTAATGTCAAGTTGTCATAATAAGGACATCAATCAATCAATTCAATCAATTTTTTTTTTATATAGCGCCAAATCACAACAAACAGTTGCCCCAAGGCGCTTTATATTGTAAGGCAAGGCCATACAATAATGATGTAAAACCCCAACGGTCAAAACGACCCCCTGTGAGCAAGCACTTGGCTACAGTGGGAAGGAAAAACTCCCTTTTAACAGGAAGAAACCTCCAGCAGAACCAGGCTCAGGGAGGGGCAGTCTTCTGCTGGGACTGGTTGGGGCTGAGGGAGAGAACCAGGAAAAAGACATGCTGTGGAGGGGAGCAGAGATCGATCACTAATGATTAAATGCAGAGTGGTGCATACAGAGCAAAAAGAGAAAGAAACAGTGCATCATGGGAACCCCCCAGCAGTCTACGTCTATAGCAGCATAACTAAGGGATGGTTCAGGGTCACCTGATCCAGCCCTAACTATAAGCTTTAGCAAAAAGGAAAGTTTTAAGCCTAATCTTAAAAGTAGAGAGGGTGTCTGTCTCCCTGATCTGAATTGGGAGCTGGTTCCACAGGAGAGGAGCCTGAAAGCTGAAGGCTCTGCCTCCCATTCTACTCTTACAAACCCTAGGAACTACAAGTAAGCCTGCAGTCTGAGAGCGAAGCGCTCTATTGGGGTGATATGGTACTACGAGGTCCCTAAGATAAGATGGGACCTGATTATTCAAAACCTTATAAGTAAGAAGAAGAATTTTAAATTCTATTCTAGAATTAACAGGAAGCCAATGAAGAGAGGCCAATATGGGTGAGATATGCTCTCTCCTTCTAGTCCCCGTCAGCACTCTAGCTGCAGCATTTTGAATTAACTGAAGGCTTTTTAGGGAACTTTTAGGACAACCTGATAATAATGAATTACAATAGTCCAGCCTAGAGGAAATAAATGCATGAATTAGTTTTTCAGCATCACTCTGAGACAAGACCTTTCTGATTTTAGAGATATTGCGTAAATGCAAAAAAGCAGTCCTACATATTTGTTTAATATGCGCTTTGAATGACATATCCTGATCAAAAATGACTCCAAGATTTCTCACAGTATTACTAGAGGTCAGGGTAATGCCATCCAGAGTAAGGATCTGGTTAGACACCATGTTTCTAAGATTTGTGGGGCCAAGAACAATAACTTCAGTTTTATCTGAGTTTAAAAGCAGGAAATTAGAGGTCATCCATGTCTTTATGTCTGTAAGACAATCCTGCAGTTTAGCTAATTGGTGTGTGTCCTCTGGCTTCATGGATAGATAAAGCTGGGTATCATCTGCGTAACAATGAAAATTTAAGCAATACCGTCTAATAATACTGCCTAAGGGAAGCATATATAAAGTGAATAAAATTGGTCCTAGCACAGAACCTTGTGGAACTCCATAATTAACTTTAGTCTGTGAAGAAGATTCCCCATTTACATGAACAAATTGTAATCTATTAGACAAATATGATTCAAACCACCGCAGCGCAGTGCCTTTAATACCTATGGCATGCTCTAATCTCTGTAATAAAATTTTATGGTCAACAGTATCAAAAGCAGCACTGAGGTCTAACAGAACAAGCACAGAGATGAGTCCACTGTCCGAGGCCATAAGAAGATCATTTGTAACCTTCACTAATGCTGTTTCTGTACTATGATGAATTCTAAAACCTGACTGAAACTCTTCAAATAGACCATTCCTCTGCAGATGATCAGTTAGCTGTTTTACAACTACCCTTTCAAGAATTTTTGAGAGAAAAGGAAGGTTGGAGATTGGCCTATAATTAGCTAAGATAGCTGGGTCAAGTGATGGCTTTTTAAGTAATGGTTTAATTACTGCCACCTTAAAAGCCTGTGGTACATAGCCAACTAACAAAGATAGATTGATCATATTTAAGATCGAAGCATTAAATAATGGTAGGGCTTCCTTGAGCAGCCTGGTAGGAATGGGGTCTAATAAACATGTTGATGGTTTGGATGAAGTAACTAATGAAAATAACTCAGACAGAACAATCGGAGAGAAAGAGTCTAACCAAATACCGGCATCACTGAAAGCAGCCAAAGATAACGATACGTCTTTGGGATGGTTATGAGTAATTTTTTCTCTAATAGTTAAAATTTTGTTAGCAAAGAAAGTCATGAACTCATTACTAGTTAAAGATAATGGAATACTCAGCTCAATAGAGCTCTGACTCTTTGTCAGCCTGGCTACAGTGCTGAAAAGAAACCTGGGGTTGTTCTTATTTTCTTCAATTAGTGATGAGTAGAAAGATGTCCTAGCTTTACGGAGGGCTTTTTTATAGAGCAACAGACTCTTTTTCCAGGCTAAGTGAAGATCTTCTAAATTAGTGAGACGCCATTTCCTCTCCAACTTACGGGTTATCTGCTTTAAGCTACGAGTTTGAGAGTTATACCATGGAGTCAGACACTTCTGATTTAAAGCTCTCTTTTTCAGAGGAGCTACAGCATCCAAAGTTGTCTTCAATGAGGATGTAAAACTATTGACGAGATACTCTATCTCCCTTACAGAGTTTAGGTAGCTACTCTGCACTGTGTTGTTATATGGCATTAGAGAACATAAAGAAGGAATCATATCCTTAAACCTAGTTACAGCGCTTTCTGAAAGACTTCTAGTGTAATGAAACTTATTCCCTACTGCTGGGTAGTCCATCAGAGTAAATGTAAATGTTATTAAAAAATGATCAGACAGGAGGGAGTTTTCAGGGAATACTGTTAAGTCTTCTATTTCCATACCATAAGTCAGAACAAGATCTAAGATATGATTAAAGTGGTGGGTGGACTCATTTACTTTTTGAGCAAAGCCAATAGAGTCTAATAATAGATTAAATGCAGTGTTGAGGCTGTCATTCTCAGCATCTGTGTGGATGTTAAAATCGCCCACTATAATTATCTTATCTGAGCTAAGCACTAAGTCAGACAAAAGGTCTGAAAATTCACAGAGAAACTCACAGTAACGACCAGGTGGACGATAGATAATAACAAATAAAACTGGTTTTTGGGACTTCCAATTTGGATGGACAAGACTAAGAGACAAGCTTTCAAATGAATTAAAGCTCTGTCTGGGTTTTTGATTAATTAATAAGCTAGAATGGAAGATTGCTGCTAATCCACCGCCCCGGCCCGTGCTACGAGCATTCTGACAGTTAGTGTGACTCGGGGGTGTTGACTCATTTAAACTAACATATTCATCCTGCTGTAACCAGGTTTCTGTTAGGCAGAATAAATCAATATGTTGATCAATTATTATATCATTTACCAACAGGGACTTAGAAGAGAGAGACCTAATGTTTAATAGACCACATTTAACTGTTTTAGTCTGTGGTGCAGTCGAAGGTGCTATATTATTTTTTCTTTTTGAATTTTTATGCTTAAATAGATTTTTGCTGGTTATTGGTAGTCTGGGAGCAGGCACCGTCTCTACGGGGATGGGGTAATGAGGGGATGGCAGGGGGAGAGAAGCTGCAGAGAGGTGTGTAAGACTACAACTCTGCTTCCTGGTCCCAACCCTGGATAGTCACGGTTTGGAGGATTTAAGAAAATTAGCCAGATTTCTAGAAATGAGAGCTGCTCCATCCAAAGTGGGATGGATGCCGTCTCTCCTAACAAGACCAGGTTTTCCCCAGAAGCTTTGCCAATTATCTATGAAGCCCACCTCATTTTTTGGACACCACTCAGACAGCCAGCAATTCAAGGAGAACATGCGGCTAAACATGTCACTCCCGGTCTGATTGGGGAGGGGCCCAGAGAAAACTACAGAGTCCGACATTGTTTTTGCAAAGTTACACACCGATTTAATGTTAATTTTAGTGACCTCCGATTGGCGTAACCGGGTGTCATTACTGCCGACGTGAATTACAATCTTACCAAATTTACGCTTAGCCTTAACCAGCAGTTTCAAATTTCCTTCAATGTCGCCTGCTCTGGCCCCCGGAAGACAATTGACTATGGTTGCTGGTGTCGCTAACTTCACATTTCTCAAAACAGAGTCGCCAATAACCAGAGTTTGATCCTCGGCGGGTGTGTCGTCGAGTGGGGAAAAACGGTTAGAAATGTGAACGGGTTGGCGGTGTACACGGGGCTTCTGTTTAGGGCTACGCTTCCTCCTCACAGTCACCCAGTCAGCCTGCTTTCCCGGCTGCTCGGGATCTGCCAGAGGGGAACTAACGGCGGCTAAGCTACCTTGGTCCGCACCGACTACAGGGGCCTGGCTAGCTGTAGAATTTTCCACGGTGCGGAGCCGAGTCTCCAATTCGCCTAGCCTGGCCTCCAAAGCTACGAATAAGCTACACTTATTACAAGTACCATTACTGCTAAAGGAGGCCGAGGAATAACTAAACATTTCACACCCAGAGCAGAAAAGTGCGGGAGAGACAGGAGAAGCCGCCATGCTAAATCGGCTAAGAGCTAGTAGCTACGCTAAGCTAGCGGATTCCTAAAAACACGCAAAGTGAATAATGTGTAAATAATTTAGAGGTGATTCAGCAGAATGAGTGCTTTAGTTAAGGCACGTAAAGATTACACTGGGAAACAAATCGTAATCTAGATAACTAGATCAATCTAACTGCGCAGATTAAACAGCTAACAGATACAGAAAAACACCGCTGTGCTCCGGAACAGGAAGTGATACAATACCGCAGTGAGAGCCAACCACCAGTAGAGGCAAGCAAGTTGTCATAACAGACATTTTCTGGTAATGTCACTTTGATTAATGTCAAGTTGTCATAATAAGGACATCCCCAACAAATTTAATGTCAAGTTGTCATAATAAGGATATCCTAACAAATTTAATGTCAAGTTGTCATGACAAAGACATTTTCTGGTCATGTCAGTTTGATTAATGTCAAGTTGTCATAATAAGGACATCCTAAACAAATTTAATGTCAAGTTTTCGTAATAAGGACATCCTAAACAAATTTAATGTCAAGTTGTCATGACAAAGACATTTTCTGGTCATGTCAGTTTGATTGATCTCGTCAATAGTTTTACATCCTCATTGAAGACAACTTTGGATGCTGTAGCTCCTCTGAAAAAGAAAGCTTTAAATCAGAAGTGTCTGACTCCATGGTATAACTCACAAACTCGTAGCTTAAAGCAGATAACCCATAAGTTGGAGAGGAAATGGCGTCTCACTAATTTAGAAGATCTTCACTTAGCCTGGAAAAAGAGTCTGTTGCTCTATAAAAAAGCCCTCCGTAAAGCTAGGACATCTTTCTACTCATCACTAATTGAAGAAAATAAGAACAACCCCAGGTTTCTTTTCAGCACTGTAGCCAGGCTGACAAAGAGTCAGAGCTCTATTGAGCTAAGTATTCCATTATCTTTAACTAGTAATGACTTCATGACTTTCTTTGCTAACACAATTTTAACTATTAGAGAAAAAATTACTCAGAACCATCCCAAAGACGTATCGTTATCTTTGACTGCTTTCAGTGATGCCGGTATTTGGTTAGACTCTTTCTCTCCGATTGTTCTGTCTGAGTTATTTTCATTAGTTACTTCATCCAAACCATCAACATGTTTATTAGACCCCATTCCTACCAGGCTGCTCAAGGAAGCCCTACCATTATTTAATGCTTCGATCTTAAATATGATCAATCTATCTTTGTTAGTTGGCTATGTACCACAGGCTTTTAAGGTGGCAGTAATTAAACCATTACTTAAAAAGCCATCACTTGACCCAGCTATCTTAGCTAATTATAGGCCAATCTCCAACCTTCCTTTTCTCTCAAAAATTCTTGAAAGGGTAGTTGTAAAACAGCTAACTGATCATCTGCAGAGGAATGGTCTATTTGAAGAGTTTCAGTCAGGTTTTAGAATTCATCATAGTACAGAAACAGCATTAGTGAAGGTTACAAATGATCTTCTTATGGCCTCGGACAGTGGACTCATCTCTGTGCTTGTTCTGTTAGACCTCAGTGCTGCTTTTGATACTGTTGACCATAAAATTTTATTACAGAGATTAGAGCATGCCATAGGTATTAAAGGCACTGCGCTGCGGTGGTTTGAATCATATTTGTCTAATAGATTACAATTTGTTCATGTAAATGGGGAATCTTCTTCACAGACTAAAGTTAATTATGGAGTTCCACAAGGTTCTGTGCTAGGACCAATTTTATTCACTTTATACATGCTTCCCTTAGGCAGTATTATTAGACGGTATTGCTTAAATTTTCATTGTTACGCAGATGATACCCAGCTTTATCTATCCATGAAGCCAGAGGACACACACCAATTAGCTAAACTGCAGGATTGTCTTACAGACATAAAGACATGGATGACCTCTAATTTCCTGCTTTTAAACTCAGATAAAACTGAAGTTATTGTACTTGGCCCCACAAATCTTAGAAACATGGTGTCTAACCAGATCCTTACTCTGGATGGCATTACCCTGACCTCTAGTAATACTGTGAGAAATCTTGGAGTCATTTTTGATCAGGATATGTCATTCAAAGCGCATATTAAACAAATATGTAGGACTGCTTTTTTGCATTTACGCAATATCTCTAAAATCAGAAAGGTCTTGTCTCAGAGTGATGCTGAAAAACTAATTCATGCATTTATTTCCTCTAGGCTGGACTATTGTAATTCATTATTATCAGGTTGTCCTAAAAGTTCCCTAAAAAGCCTTCAGTTAATTCAGAATGCTGCAGCTAGAGTACTGACGGGGACTAGAAGGAGAGAGCATATCTCACCCATATTGGCCTCTCTTCATTGGTTTCCTGTTAATTCTAGAATAGAATTTAAAATTCTTCTTCTTACTTATAAGGTTTTGAATAATCAGGTCCCATCTTATCTTAGGGACCTCGTAGTACCATATCACCCCAATAGAGCGCTTCGCTCTCAGACTGCAGGCTTACTTGTAGTTCCTAGGGTTTGTAAGAGTAGAATGGGAGGCAGAGCCTTCAGCTTTCAGGCTCCTCTCCTGTGGAACCAGCTCCCAATTCAGATCAGGGAGACAGACACCCTCTCTACTTTTAAGATTAGGCTTAAAACTTTCCTTTTTGCTAAAGCTTATAGTTAGGGCTGGATCAGGTGACCCTGAACCATCCCTTAGTTATGCTGCTATAGACGTAGACTGCTGGGGGGTTCCCATGATGCACTGTTTCTTTCTCTTTTTGCTCTGTATGCACCACTCTGGATTTAATCATTAGTGATTGATCTCTGCTCCCCTCCACAGCATGTCTTTTTCCTGGTTCTCTCCCTCAGCCCCAACCAGTCCCAGCAGAAGACTGCCCCTCCCTGAGCCTGGTTCTGCTGGAGGTTTCTTCCTGTTAAAAGGGAGTTTTTCCTTCCCACTGTAGCCAAGTGCTTGCTCACAGGGGGTCGTTTTGACCGTTGGGGTTTTACATAATTATTGTATGGCCTTGCCTTACAATATAAAGCGCCTTGGGGCAACTGTTTGTTGTGATTTGGCGCTATATAAAAAAATTGATTGATTGATTGATTGATTAATGTCAAGTTGTCATAATAAGGACATCCTAAACAAATTTAATGTCAAGTTGTCATAATAAGGACATCCTAAACAAATTTAATGTCAAGTTCTCATAATAAGGACATCCTAAACAAATTTAATGTCAAGTTGTCATAATAAGGACATCCTAAACAAATTTAATGTCAAGTTGTCATGACAAAGACATTTTCTGGTCATGTCAGTTTGATTAATGTCAAGTTGTCATAATAAGGACATCCTAAACAAATTTAATGTCAAGTTCTCATAATAAGGACATCCTAAACAAATTTAATGTCAAGTTGTCATAATAAGGACATCCTAAACAAATTTAATGTCAAGTTGTCATAATAAGGACATCCTAAACAAATTTAATGTCAAGTTGTCATGACAAAGACATTTTCTGGTCATGTCAGTTTGATTAATGTCAAGTTGTCATAATAAGGACATCCTAAACAAATTTAATGTCAAGTTGTCATAATAAAGACAAACCAAAAAATGTCAATTTGTCATGACAAAAAATGAATGACACTTAATGACAGCAGTCAAAAACATTTATGACATTGACATAATGTTTACGACACATTCATGCCTGTGTCATGTCTGTTACTAATTACATTCTGGATAACATGCCAATCCAGCAGGGGGCAGTACATCTTTTTTTATTCAAAGTGCGAGTGTGTGATTTTGTTTAGTAAGTTAAATGTAAGTACAAAATATAATTGTAAATACTTTAAAAATACATGGATGACACAAGAAAGTGAAAGGTTAACTTGCACAAGTTGGGGTCCACAAAATCTGACTGGGAGTTAATCTGAAACTGCAAGTTAATGAAGTTGACCAAAAATATATATAGTGTACTATACAGTAGTCTAAATTTTCAGGGTCGACAAATTGACAGCAAGTAAAGCTGAATGTGCGAGGTAACGGGATTCACCTGTATATGTAGCCCAGGACGTTCGTTGCCACTCAGGACACAATTTGTGGGGTTCATGCAGAACTTTAATTAAAACCCTCCTCTGCTCCACTTCATCATGAAGCTGTATAACTGCTGATACAAAATGCAAAACTTGTACTTGCACAATTTCTCCAATCACAACTACAGTAGCCCTAAACTTCTTCTGCGTTGTCTGGGTGTCTTGGTGGCTTTGCTCACTCTTCTTCAGTTTTTGAGAACTGTCTACTCCACACAGATTTACCACAGAGTGTCATACTGTTTCATAACTGAAGTAAATAAAGTCCAAGACATATTCAGTGACTTGGAAATGTTCATGTATCCATTCCCTGACTTGTCTGAAGAAAACTGGCAATAAAACTGATTATTTACAGGTATTATACCAAAGGGGCTGATTACTTATGCAACCATCATCTTGGCTTTTATATTATTAATTAATTTCTAACAAGTTGTAGAGATTTACTTTCAGTTTATGCTTAGTAAGTCCCTTTGGCTGCTCCCTTGTTTTGTACTCTGGATCGCCACAGCAAATCCAAGGTGGATCTGCATGTTGAATTGGCTGAAATGCTTAAGGAAGATAATTTTAAAAATTGTAAGTATTTGGGACTATTTTATGACAGTCTCAAGATATTTGCATCCTTGGCAACCGTTCTCTTCTTCTTTCCCATCTTCAATCTTGTCCAGTTCGTCCGATGTTAAATCTTTACCCCGTTGCTTTTGCTGTTCTTTGTTTGCTCTCCTCCTCTTCCCATTCCTCAAATGTTTTATTTTGGCCAAAAATATTAAAATTCACTTGGAAATCCATGTTTTATCGTGTTTCTGTCATTCACCTGTCAAAACACAGCTGATCTGTGCCACCTGATTTGTGCATTGCTATGGTGACGACCAGAGCAGAGCATATTATAGTGACTTAACTTGGCGAACTACATGTGTGTATACACGAAAATAATGCACGCCAGTTAGACATGGAATTCTCACTGACCATGGTGTGTGTGTGTGTGTGTGTATATATATATATATATATATATATATATATATATATATATATATATACACAGTATGATTTAGTTTTACCCTCAGCAACTGTACTGGTGTAGCTGGAGATTAAAGGTTTTGCTCAGGTGCACTTTAATAGTGAGACGGGTGGCCTTAGATTTATTTGTTCATTTTGACAAATAAACCATCTGTTCAGTTCATCAACTCCATCTAATGGACATTCAGCTGTTCAGTCCATTAGGTCACTGTGTTAGGACCCAGCTCTTCAGTGGAACAGTCCCAAACACATGGCCCAGGAGACCGTACTTTACAAAAAAGACAATTTATTGGAATCTCACTTAAGGTCAGACAGATCTGGGTTCTTAATTAATGTAGCTCATCTTGGAACTGGTTCAGAAAGAGCCCCGAACCCGAACACGGAATACAGTAATGTTTTATTGCAAGTCAGAGTCTCCTCCCATTACAATGGGTGGACCTGTTCTCGCAGCCGGTTCCTACTAGATACACAGCGACAGAGGGACAGTCCTTCCATATCGCATGCTCAGTGTGTGATCAGATAAGTGTGTGTTATGTCAGGCCATGTTGGTAAATGCTAGTTCAAACTAGAACACTCAAAATCAGTACCTTCTCGTGGAGATAAGATAGATGGAGACTTGCTGGCTATGCCTTCTCAGATAAAAAAAGTAGTGGAGAAAAAGTAGTGTCAGTTACAAGTTGTACTTTCTGAGCAGATAAAAGACCATAGCAAGAACACAGTAACCCTTCCCATGCAGAATCTTTAGCAAGAACACAGTGACCCACTGGTGCAGATAAGAGAAGCAGTAAAATACAACCCCAATTCCAATAAAGTTGGGACGTTGTGTGAAATGTAATGCTGCGTTTACACATAACGACAACAAGTCACGAATGCCACAAAGTACACATTCTTGGCCGCTGATCACGAATGTGATGATTCGGGGCAGAGGCGTCAGGTGTCCTCAGGAACTGCTGCAACCTGTTACCACACGTTACGATTAATGGCACATGTTGCCGGAGAATTATCAGGAACCATTACGTACGGTCAAGAATAGTGTTCCGCGCTGTTACGCGCTATCTCGCGCTATTGCATGTAACAGCACATCGTTAAGTTCTGTCACGTTGTGAACGAGGTGAATTGTCTCCACACACACACCCATATTCATCCAACCGAATTCAGATCGCTCCAGTTTTTCAGAAGAACTTTGTGACTGCATGCGTAGTTGGGCTCTGTGCCATGGAGTGGCGCAGAGAGGAGGAGGAGGACAGCGCCAGATGTGTGGCTTCATGTGGCTCTCGTCTTGTGTATTTTCCCAAACATCAGGTGCATGCAGCAGGTGGAACACCTGCAGGAGCACGCTGAAGAGCACTGAAATTTGACTTTTAGCCGACTTGGTGTCAGCAATCAAACTAAATGCGGTACAGCAGGGATTAATTGTGCACGTGCTTCTTCCTCCGCCGGACTGGAGGAGGTGCAGAGATGTCTGGCTGCACGTGAGTCTCCTCTCGCTTCTCTGGTTGCTCAGACTCGTTCTCCCGCTCATCGGTTACAACGGCAGGTGGAACACCTGCAG
The DNA here is from genome assembly GCF_902500255.1 of Thalassophryne amazonica. Classification (NCBI taxonomy): domain Eukaryota; kingdom Metazoa; phylum Chordata; class Actinopteri; order Batrachoidiformes; family Batrachoididae; genus Thalassophryne; species Thalassophryne amazonica. The sequence continues at coordinate 38,840,857 of NC_047124.1, read as the reverse complement.
GAGCATCCTGAGGAGCTTCAGCAGGAACTGTTGACCAACATTTGGAGCCGAGTTTAATTGTGTGCACGTGACAGAAAACTGATTCGTCGTGGCGTGCAGTGAAATGTGACGCCGCGTTACAAGTCGTGTCAAAACTTGACAGTTTCCGTGTCACTTCGTAATAACGTGTGACAGTTTGGGCTCCAAGAACCATCACAGGAACCACTACGAACGTTGTCATGTTCTATTAAGGATCAATACTCATCAAGACGGATCAATACACTCAGTTGCGACCTCCACGACGTGAGACGAAATGAGGATGGTGTGTGACATTCGTGGAAGATTTTTTGACAGACAAAAACATGCTCCACGAATATCAAGAATATCACGCACCAACACGCACTATTAAGAAACCTATTCAGAGGCGTTAAGTCACATTAAGAATGTCAGGAATGTGTCACGAATGACAGAAAAATGACATTTGTAACGCGTCTTGCTTATGTGTAAACACACCTTAAATTAAAACAGAATACAATGATTTTCAAATCCTCTTCCACCTATATTCAACTGAATACACCACAAAGACAAGATATTTAATGTTCAAACTGATAAACTTTATTGTTTTTGTGCAAATATTTGCTCATTTTGAAATGGATGCCTGCAACACGTTTCAAAAAAGCTGGGACAGTGGTATGTTTACCACTGTGTTACATCACCTTTCCTTCTAGCAACACTCAATAAGCGTTTGGGAACTGAGGACACTAATTTTGAGTGTTAGGACTGGGTATAAAAGGAGCATCCCCAAAAGTCTGAGCCGTTCACAAGCAAACATGGGGCGAGGATCACCACTTTGTGAACAACTGTGTGAAAAAATAGTTCAACAGTGAAAGAACGTTTCTTAATGTTCACTTGCAAGGAATTTTGGGATTCCATTATCTACAGTCCATAATATAATCAGAAGATTCAGAGAATCTGGAGAACTTTCTACATGTAAGCGGCAAGGCCGAAAACCAACATTGAATGCCCGTGACCTTCTATCCCTCAGGCGGCACTGTATTAAAAACCAACATCATCGTGTAAAGGTTCTTACAGTGTGTAAAGGATCTTACTGTGTGGGCTCAGGAACACTTCAGAAAACCATTGCCAGTTAACACAGTTCGTCGCTACATCTACAAGTGCAAGTTAAAACTCTACCATACAAAGTCAAAGTCAAACATCAACAACATCCAGAAACGCTGCTGCCTTCTCTGGGCCAGAGCTCATTTGAAATGGAAAGACACAAAGTGGAAAAGTGTGCTGTGGTCTGATGAGTCCACATTTCAGATTGTTTTTGGAAATCATGGATGTCGTGTCCTCTGGACAAAAGATGAAAAAGACCATCCAGATTGTTACCAGCGCAAAGTTCAAAAGCCAGCATCTGTGATGGTATGGGGGTGTGTTAGTGCCCATGGCATGGACAACTTACACATCTGTGATGGTATGGGGGTGTGTTAGTGCCCATGGCATGGACAACTTACACATCTGTGATGGCACCATCAATGCTGAAAGGTACATCCATGTTTTGGAGCAACACATGCTGCCATCCAAGCAACGTCTTTTTCAGGGACGTTCCTGCTTATTTCAGCAAGACAATGCCAAGCCACATTCTGCACGTGTTACAACAGCGTGGCTTTGTAGTAAAAGAGTGCGGGTACTAGACTGGCCTGCCTGCAGTCCAGACCTATCGCCCACTGAAAATGTGTGGCGCATTATGAAGTGCAAAATACGACAACAGAGACCCCGGACTGTTGAACAACTGAAGTCGTACATCAAGAAAGAATGGGAAAGAATTCCACTTACAAAGCTTTAACAATTAGTGTCCTCAGTTCCCAAACGCTTATTGAGTGTTGTTAGAAGGAAAGGTGATGTAATAAAGTGGTAAACATACCACTGTCCCAGCATTTTAGAAACCTGTTGCAGGCATCCATTTCAAAATGAGCAAATATTTGCACAAAAACAATAAAGTTTATCAGTTTGAACATTAAATATCTTGTCTTTGTGGTGTATTCAGTTGAATATAGGTTGAAGAGGATTTGAAAATCATTGTATTCTGTTTTTATTTACATTTTACACAATGTCCCAACTTCATTGGAATTAAGGTTGTAATAAACTTGTAGTTAATGGCAAAAACATGCCTAGGGTTAATAACCTCATCCCAGCATCTCCTGTTGATTTTCTGTTAATGAAATAATGAGGTTATCAGGAAACAAAAAGTTGAAAGTTTGTTTCACTTCAGTTCCCAGGGGTCCTTTCACTGAGGAGGTGCAATTCATGGACATAGATATGCGGTTGGCTGGATGGGTCACAGCCATCATCCTCCTCCTGATGTTATCAAGTCTGGTTCTGCTGCTTCGAGCTTTCAAGAAAAGGAGAAGGCAGGACCCTGCTGAGTGTGGAAGCATTCCTCTGCAAATGTCTGCACCTCTGGTGAGACCTGTGCTGTTACACTGAACTAAGAAATCACAGAGAACAGGGAATCCAGGTAGAACAGAGACCAGAAGATTCCCACGGAAAAGGGTATCCTGGGAGAACAGAGAACAAAAGGTTCCCACGGAACAGAGTGTCAAGGTAGAATAGAGAACAGAACATTCCCACAGAACAGGGCGTTGAGGTAGAACAGAGAACAGAACGTTCCCACCGAACAGGGCATCCATGTAGAACAGAGGACAGAAGGTTCACACTGAACAGGGCATCCAGGTAGAACAGAGACCAGAGGGTTCCTACAGAACAGGGCATCCAGGTAGAACAGAGACCAAAGGGTTCCTACAGAACAGGGTGTCCAGGTAGAACAGAGGACAGAAGGTTCCCATGGAACAGGGCAATCAGGTAGAACAGAGAACAGAAGGTTCCTACTGAACAGGCCGATCAGGTAGAACAGAGAAGAGAAGGTTCTCACAGGACAGGGCGTCCAGGTAGAACACAGATCAGAAGGTTCCTACAGAACAGGGCGATCAGGTAGAACAGAGAACAGAAGGTTCCCACAGAACAGGGCGTCCAGGTAGAACACAGAACAGAAGGTTCCCACACAACAGGGAATCCAGGTAGAACAGAGGACAGAAGGTTCCCACACAACAGGGAATCCAGGTAGAACAGAGAACAGAAGGTTCCCACGCAACAGGGCGATCAGGTAGAACACAGACCAGAAGGTTCCCACACAACAGGGAATCCAGGTAGAACACAGAACAGAAGGTTCCCACACAACAGGGAATGCAGGTAGAACAGAGGACAGAAGGTTCCTACTGAACAGGGCGATCAGGTAGAACACAGACCAGAAGGTTCCTACAGAACATGGTGATCAGGTAGAACAGAGAACAGAAGGTTCCCACAGGACAGGGCGTCCAGGTAGAACAGAGGACAGAAGGTTCCCACAGAACAGGGCGTTCAGGTAGAACAGAGGACAGAAGGTTCCCACGGAACAGGGGATCCAGGTAGTGAAGTGTTATTTGCAGTCAATGATGAGGACAGGAAAACACGACCAACACAACTTTACTTCATGTTTGTTTTGGGAACATTACACACATTAGAGTGTCTGGGTCTGTGATGGTCCTGGATCCAGACTAAGATCCAGAATTTCAGTGACTTCCTGGAATCATCCGTCAGAAGTCTATTTCTGTGTTGAACCCGTAGAGTCATTCACTGATCTCAGCAGGAATGTTCATGTCTCTGCGTCCTCGGCCTCGAGATCCAGAGGTGCCTGGGAAGATCATATGGAGTCATGAGGTCAATGGTCTAAGATGTTTGGTGATGCTGATATTTTTGCAGAAAAAAACATCTTTAAGGTCCTGGTGCTTCCTGTCTTGCTTTGTGGTGCCCTAAGATGACGGGTGGATGTTTTTGGTATCAGGTCTCTGTGGAGAATTCTTGAGTCTTATGGGAATGACGTTGTCAAAGGAACGGTTACTTAGCAAGACTCCAATGAGGAGGATTGCTGACTGTGAGGGAACATCAGCAACCACATGTCCATGTGGCCAAAATGTGCATGTTCCAGCGTGCAGGTGCCTGAGTGTTAAGGACTCAGTAGGTGGAGGAGGCTACGGGATGCCCACGTTTCACCCAACCAGCAAACGTTGATGGCATCATATGAAACCCTCCTGGAAGAAGAAAAAGTTGCAGTTCCTTGACTGTCCACTTGAGCTTCCAAAACAGAGCATATTCCAATCGCATCCCATGTTAAAATGTCCAACGTTAGAGCAGAAATACACGCGATGGGGGAAAAAATGGTTTTGGTCTCTGAAGATGTTTCCTCCTTTTCTCCTCCTCCATGACGACTGTGCAGGGGTGATTTTTTTTTTCTAACTTCTTAGTTTACAACATTTTAAGCCATAAAATTATGCATAGTTAGGAGTGTGGGCTCCTTGATTGGCTGTGGCTGAGCCTCTTCTAGCACCTTTAGCTCCTTCTCAGCTCAGTGCGTCTGCTAGCTGTTGGGTTGTTGTTTGTAGTATTTTATTACAAACACCTGGAATAATCTGTCTTGTTGTGGTCAAATGTCCAAACGGATAATCTAAGATGTCTCGGCTGCTTTGATGTCAACTGCTTTGACGTCAACAGTCCAACACAAACTTTAAATAGGAGTCCAAAATTGTTCTCAGTCAACATGGAAAACCAGTTAGATAGTACAAAAATTATGGCATAGTGGATTTGTTTGTTTGTGTGTGTGTGTGTGTGTGTATGAGCATTAGCAGAATTAGCACCATCAATTAGCTCATTCAAATAGTTATCCATCAGCAAAACAAATTCCGCTATGTTTAGCTAAACGCCGCCCCAACTAGTGTGTACATGGGTGGGGTTTGCAGCGTGCAATGGTACAAAACCTATGGAGCCAAATTTTCACAGTAAATGGAACCAATAACCAGTGGTGGGCACAGTCCAGTTAATCTGATAACAGATTATTGAAGCTAATGTTTTCACTAGCGGATTAGCTTTTCAGATAAGTTGTAAAACCATCATTAAATTACCATCCAATAAATTTCGTTATGATAACTTTCACTCCGATAACATTTTTTTTGCTGATAAAGTGAGCAAACGTTTGTAAACCCTAAAATCAAACATTTTTGTCTGTCTGTTGTGTGTTTGTAGCAGACTGGCTGCTGTCGCTTGCTGCTGATGTCATCATTAAGCGCAAAACGTGATTGGCCGGTTGACACAGGGAGCATTGTGGGTAGTGTAGTTCAGGTTCTCTTTGGACATTACAGTGAGTCGTCTGCTTGACACAAAAACAAAACGGACTTATTTTAACTTTATTTTATTTCTTTGTGGCTGATGGTATAATTTAATCTCCAAGACTCGGTGGGGGAGAGGAGCTGTGTACAGAGGGACTTTTCGTCACTGTTTACACAGTGTTTTGGATTTTTAAAAAAGGACGCTTTATGTGGATTATTTTTTCATATGAAACCCACTGAAACTAACAGATAAGAATTTATATTTATTACGTGTATTTTATTCTGCCAGTCAATGCATTAATGGACGTATTTCAGTTGTTTAAGCCGCAGGGTTGAAAGTGTGTGAAAAAAGCAGCAGCTTTTAGTTCGTAAATGACGGTGTATCTAATACCTAATCAATCGAATAATATCTAATAAACTGTGACTTCTAATACTGTGTTTTGTTTGCTTTTGAAAGATGATGACAGTGTTTGGGGTTATTTATTCATTTTTCGTGTGTTCTTTGTGTTTGTGATCCTTGAATTTACCCAGCAGCGAAAAGTGAAAGTGAAACTGGTTTATCAGAAGCCGACAGTGTGATCTGATGTGGCAGCGTCCGAATCAATACTAATAGCTTTTTGGTTAGCTGTGCCCACCACTGCCAATCACCCATGTGACATGACACACAAAGCACCAATTAAATGACAAGGATCCACTCAGCCGTCATATATGATGAAATAATGTTGAATTTATGTGGAAATGATTGTTGTACAAAAGCTTCAGATATCTGAGACAGATAATGACTGGAGGCAGTTTGAAGCAGAAACACGCACAGAAATGATGCATGTGCAAAGAAGGCAGGGGGAACCCATCAGGTGGCAGAAGGATTAGACGGGCAGCAATCAAATCCGGTTGTTAAGCGCTGACGTAACGCATCACGTGATAAATCTGTTTCCGGGTCCAAAGACCTCCAAGTTTACAATTAAAGTTCCGTCTGTTTGATCCTTTTAAGGATTTACAGTTTAA